>NW_027412226.1:0-53458 GCF_047663935.1 Musca autumnalis
TTTTGTACTGGGAAAGTCATGCCCGGTCAACTTTTGTATTGGGAAAGTCATGCCCGGTGATCTTTTGTACTGGGAAAGTCATTCCCGGTGAACTTTTGTATGGGAAAGGTCATGCCCGGTGAACTTTTGTATGGGAAAAGTCATGCCCGGTGAACTTTTGTATTGGGAAAGTCATGCCCGGTGAACTTTTGTATTGGGAAAGTCATGCCCGGTGAACTTTTGTATTGGGAAAGTCATGCCCGGTGAACTTTTGTATTGGGAAAGTCATGCCCGGTCAACTTTTGTATTGGGAAAGTCATGCCCGGTCAACTTTTGTATGGGAAAAGTCATGCCCGGTGAACTTTTGTATTGGGAAAGTCATGCCCGGTGAACTTTTGTATTGGGAAAGTCATGCCCGGTGAACTTTTGTATTGGGAAAGTCATGCCCGGTGAACTTTTGTATTGGGAAAATCATGCCCGGTCAACTTTTGTATTGGGAAAGTCATGCCCGGTGAACTTTTGTATTGGGAAAGTCATGCCTGGTGAACTTTTGTATTGGGAAAGTCATGCCCGGTGAACTTTTGTATTGGGAAAGTCATGCCCGGTGATCTTTTGTACTGGGAAAGTCATGCCCGGTGAACTTTTGTATTGGGAAAGTCATGCCCGGTGATCTTTTGTACTGGGAAAGTCATGCCCGGTGAACTTTTGTATTGGGAAAGTCATGCCCGGTGAACTTTTGTATTGGGAAAGTCATGCCCGGTGAACATTTGTACTGGGAAAGTCATGCCCGGTCAACTTTTGTATTGGGAAAGTCATGCCCGGTGATCTTTTGTACTGGGAAAGTCATGCCCGGTGAACTTTTGTATTGGGAAAGTCATGCCCGGTGAACTTTTGTATTGGGAAAGTCATGCCCGGTGAACATTTGTACTGGGAAAGTCATGCCCGGTCAACTTTTGTATTGGGAAAGTCATGCCCGGTGAACTTTTTGTATTGGGAAAGTCATGCCCGGTGAACTTTTGTATTGGGAAAGTCATGCCCGGTCAACTTTTGTATTGGGAAAGTCATGCCCGGTGAACATTTGTACTGGGAAAGTCATGCCCGGTCAACTTTTGTATTGGGAAAGTCATGCCCGGTGATCTTTTTGTACTGGGAAAGTCATGCCCGGTGAACTTTTGTATTGGGAAAGTCATGCCCCGGTGAACTTTTGTATTGGGAAAGTCATGCCCGGTGAACATTTGTACTGGGAAAGTCATGCCCGGTCAACTTTTGTATTGGGAAAGTCATGCCCGGTGAACTTTTGTATTGGGAAAGTCATGCCCGGTGAACTTTTGTATTGGGAAAGTCATGCCCGGTCAACTTTTGTACTGGGAAAGTCATGCCCGGTGAACTTTTGTACTGGGAAAATCATGCCCGGTGAACATTTGTACTGGGAAAGTCATGCCCGGTGAACTTTTGTATTGGGAAAGTCATGCCCGGTGAACTTTTGTACTGGGAAAGTCATGCCCGGTGAACTTTTGTATTGGGAAAGTCATGCCCGGTGAACTTTTGTATTGGGAAAGTCATGCCGCGTGATCTTTTGTTCTGGGAAAGTCATGCCCGGTCAACTTTTGTATTGGGAAAGTCATGCCCGGTGATCTTTTGTATTGGGAAAGTCATGCCCGGTGATCTTTTGTACTGGGAAAGTCATGCCCGGTCAACTTTTGTATTGGGAAAGTCATGCCCGGTGATCTTTTGTATTGGGAAAGTCATGCCCGGTGAACTTTTGTATTGGGAAAGTCATGCCCGGTGAACTTTTGTATTGGGAAAGTCATGCCCGGTGAACTTTTGTATTGGGAAAGTCATGCCCGGTGAACTTTTGTATTGGGAAAGTCATGCCCGGTGAACTTTTGTATTGGGAAAGTCATGCCCGGTGAACTTTTGTATTGGGAAAGTCATGCCCGGTGAACTTTTGTATTGGGAAAGTCATGCCCGGTGAACTTTTGTATTGGGAAAGTCATGCCCGGTGAACTTTTGTATTGGGAAAGTCATGCCCGGTGAACTTTTGTACTGGGAAAGTCATGCCCGGTGAACTTTTGTATGGGAAAAGTCATGCCCGGTCAACTTTTGTATTGGGAAAGTCATGCCCGGTCAACTTTTGTATGGGAAAAGTCATGCCCGGTGAACTTTTGTATTGGGAAAGTCATGCCCGGTCAACTTTTGTATGGGAAATGTCATGCCCGGTGAACTTTTGTATTGGGAAAGTCATGCCCGGTCAACTTTTGTATTGGGAAAGTCATGCCCGGTCAACTTTTGTATTGGGAAAATCATGCCCGGTGAACTTTTGTATTGGGAAAGTCATGCCCGGTGAACTTTTGTATTGGGAAAGTCATGCCCGGTGATCTTTTGTACTGGAAAATTCATGCCCGGTGAACTTTTGTATTGGGAAAGTCATGCCCGGTCAACTTTTGTATTGGGAAAGTCATGCCCGGTCAACTTTTGTATTGGGAAAGTCATGCCCGGTGATCTTTTGTACTGGGAAAGTCATGCCCGGTGAACTTTTGTATTGGGAAAGTCATGCCCGGTGATCTTTTGTACTGGGAAAGTCATGCCCGGTCAACTTTTGTATTAGGAAAGTCATGCCCGGTGAACTTTTGTACTGGGAAAGTCATGCCCGGTGAACTTTTGTACTGGGAAAGTCATGCCCGGTGAACTTTTGTATGGGAAAAGTCATGCCCGGTCAACTTTTGTATTGGGAAAGTCATGCCCGGTCAACTTTTGTACGGGAAAAGTCATGCCCGGTGAACTTTTGTATTGGGAAAGTCATGCCCGGTCAACTTTTGTATGGGAAAAGTCATGCCCGGTGAACTTTTGTATTGGGAAAGTCATGCCCGGTCAACTTTTGTATTGGGAAAGTCATGCCCGGTCAACTTTTGTATAGGGAAAGTCATGCCCGGTGAACTTTTGTATTGGGAAAGTCATGCCCGGTGAACTTTTGTATTGGGAAAGTCATGCCCGGTGATCTTTTGTACTGGGAAAGTCATGCCCGGTGAACTTTTGTATTGGGAAAGTCATGCCCGGTCAACTTTTGTATTGGGAAAGTCATGCCCGGTCAACTTTTGTATTGGGAAAGTCATGCCCGGTGATCTTTTGTACTGGGAAAGTCTTGCCCGGTGAACTTTTGTATTGGGAAAGTCATGCCCGGTGAACTTTTGTATGGGAAAAGTCATGCCCGGTGAACTTTTGTATGGGAAAAGTCATGCCCGGTGAACTTTTGTATTGGGAAAGTCATGCCCGGTGATCTTTTGTACTGGGAAAGTCATGCCCGGTGAACTTTTGTATTGGGAAAGTCATGCCCGGTCAACTTTTGTATGGGAAAAGTCATGCCCGGTGAACATTTGTACTGGGAAAGTCATGCCCGGTGAACTTTTGTATGGGAAAAGTCATGCCCGGTGATCTTTTGTACTGTTAAAGTCATGCCCGGACAACTTTTGTATGGGAAAAGTCATGCCCGGTCAACTTTTGTATTGGGAAAGTCATGCCCGGTCAACTTTTGTATAGGAAAAGTCATGCCCGGTGAACTTTTGTATTGGGAAAGTCATGCCCGGTCAACTTTTGTATTGGGAGAGTCATGCCCGGTCAACTTTTGTATTGGGAAAGTCATGCCCGGTGAACTTTTGTATTGGGAAAGTCATGCCCGGTGAACTTTTGTATTGGGAAAGTCATGCCCGGTCAACTTTTGTATTGGGAAAGTCATGCCCGGTCAACTTTTGTATTGGGAAAGTCATGCCCGGTCAACTTTTGTATTGGGAAAGTCATGCCCGGTGAACTTTTGTATTGGGAAAGTCATGCCCGGTGAACTTTTGTATTGGGAAAGTCATGCCCGGTGAACTTTTGTATTGGGAAAGCCATGCCCGGTGATCTTTTGTACTGGGAAAGTCATGCCCGGTGAACTTTTGTATTGGGAAAGTCATGCCCGGTGATCTTTTGTACTGGGAAAGTCATGCCCGGTGAACTTTTGTATTGGGAAAGTCATGCCCGGTCAACTTTTGTATTGGGAAAGTCATGCCCGGTGAACTTTTGTATTGGGAAAGTCATGCCCGGTCAACTTTTGTATTAGGAAAGTCATGCCCGGTGAACTTTTGCATTGGGAAAGTCATGCCCGGTCAACTTTTGTATTGGGAAAGTCATGCCCGGTGAACTTTTGTATTGGGAAAGTCATGCCCGGTCAACTTTTGTATTGGGAAAGTCATGCCCGGTCAACTTTTGTATTGGGAAAGTCATGCCCGGTCAACTTTTGTATTGGGAAAGTCATGCCCGGTGAACTTTTGTATTGGGAAAGTCATGCCCGGTGAACTTTTGTATTGGGAAAGTCATGCCCGGTGAACTTTTGTATAGGAAAAGTCATGCCCGGTGAACTTTTGTATTGGGAAAGTCATGCCCGGTCAACTTTTGTATAGGAAAAGTCATGCCCGGTGAACTTTTGTATTGGGAAAGTCATGCCCGGTCAACTTTTGTATTGGGAGAGTCATGCCCGGTCAACTTTTGTATGGGAAAAGTCATGCCCGGTGATCTTTTGTACTGTTAAAGTCATGCCCGGACAACTTTTGTATGGGAAAAGTCATGCCCGGTCAACTTTTGTATTGGGAAAGTCATGCCCGGTCAACTTTTGTATAGGAAAAGTCATGCCCGGTGAACTTTTGTATTGGGAAAGTCATGCCCGGTCAACTTTTGTATTGGGAGAGTCATGCCCGGTCAACTTTTGTATTGGGAAAGTCATGCCCGGTGAACTTTTGTATTGGGAAAGTCATGCCCGGTGAACTTTTGTATTGGGAAAGTCATGCCCGGTCAACTTTTGTATTGGGAAAGTCATGCCCGGTCAACTTTTGTATTGGGAAAGTCATGCCCGGTCAACTTTTGTATTGGGAAAGTCATGCCCGGTCAACTTTTGTATTGGGAAAGTCATGCCCGGTGAACTTTTGTATTGGGAAAGTCATGCCCGGTGAACTTTTGTATTGGGAAAGTCATGCCCGGTGAACTTTTGTATTGGGAAAGCCATGCCCGGTGATCTTTTGTACTGGGAAAGTCATGCCCGGTGAACTTTTGTATTGGGAAAGTCATGCCCGGTGATCTTTTGTACTGGGAAAGTCATGCCCGGTGAACTTTTGTATTGGGAAAGTCATGCCCGGTCAACTTTTGTATTGGGAAAGTCATGCCCGGTGAACTTTTGTATTGGGAAAGTCATGCCCGGTCAACTTTTGTATTAGGAAAAGTCATGCCCGGTGAACTTTTGCATTGGGAAAGTCATGCCCGGTCAACTTTTGTATTGGGAAAGTCATGCCCGGTGAACTTTTGTATTGGGAAAGTCATGCCCGGTCAACTTTTGTATTGGGAAAGTCATGCCCGGTCAACTTTTGTATTGGGAAAGTCATGCCCGGTCAACTTTTGTATTGGGAAAGTCATGCCCGGTGAACTTTTGTATTGGGAAAGTCATGCCCGGTGAACTTTTGTATTGGGAAAGTCATGCCCGGTGAACTTTTGTATTGGGAAAGTCATGCCCGGTGAACTTTTGTATTGGGAAAGTCATGCCCGGTGAACTTTTGTATTGGGAAAGTCATGCCCGGTGAACTTTTGTATTGGGAAAGTCATGCCCGGTCAACTTTTGTATGGGAAAAGTCATGCCCGGTGAACTTTTGTATTGGGAAAATCATGCCCGGTCAACTTTTGTATTAGGAAAGTCATGCCCGGTGAACTTTTGTATTGGGAAAGTCATGCCCGGTCAACTTTTGTATTGGGAAAGTCATGCCCGGTCAACATTTGTATTGGGAAAGTCATGCCCGGTCAACTTTTGTATTGGGAAAGTCATGCCCGGTGAACTTTTGTATTGGGAAAGTCTTGCCCGGTGAACTTTTGTATTGGGAAAGTCATGCCCGGTGAACTTTTGTATTGGGAAAGTCATGCCCGGTGAACTTTTGTATTGGGAAAGTCATGCCCGGTGAACTTTTGTATTGGGAAAGTCATGCCCGGTGAACTTTTGTATTGGGAAAGTCATGCCCGGTGAACTTTTGTATTGGGAAAGTCATGCCCGGTGAACTTTTGTATTGGGAAAGTCATTCCCGGTCAACTTTTGTATGGGAAAAGTCATGCCCGGTGAACTTTTGTATTGGGAAAGTCTTGCCCGGTCAACTTTTGTATTAGGAAAGTCATGCCCGGTGAACTTTTGTATTGGGAAAGTCATGCCCGGTGAACTTTTGTATGGGGAAAGTCATGCCCGGTGAACTTTTGTATTGGGAAAGTCATGCCCGGTGATCTTTTGTACTGGGAAAGTCATGCCCGGTGAACTTTTGTATTGGGAAAGTCATGCCCGGTGAACTTTTGTATTGGGAAAGTCATGCCCGGTGAACTTTTGTATTGGGAAAGTCATGCCCGGTCAACTTTTGTATTGGGAAAGTCATGCCCGGTGAACTTTTGTATTGGGAAAGTCATGCCCGGTGAACTTTTGTATTGGGAAAGTCATGCCCGGTCAACTTTTGTATTGGGAAAGTCATGCCCGGTGATCTTTTGTACTGGGAAAGTCATGCCCGGTGAACTTTTGTATGGGAAAAGTCATGCCCGGTGAACTTTTGTATTGGGAAAGTCATGCCCGGTGAACTTTTGTATTGGGAAAGTCATGCCCGGTGATCTTTTGTACTGGGAAAGTCATGCCCGGTGAACTTTTGTATTGGGAAAGTCATGCCCGGTCAACTTTTGTATTGGGAAAGTCATGCCCGGTGATCTTTTGTACTGGGAAAGTCATGCCCGGTGAACTTTTGTATTGGGAAAGTCATGCCCGGTGAACTTTCGTATGGGAAAAGTCATGCCCGGTGAACTTTTGTATTGGGAAAGTCATGCCCGGTGAACTTTTGTATTGGGAAAGTCATGCCCGGTGAACTTTTGTATTGGGAAAGTCATGCCCGGTGAACTTTTGTATTGGGAAAGTCATGCCCGGTGAACTTTTGTATTGGGAAAGTCATGCCCGGTGAACTTTTGTATTGGGAAAGTCATGCCCGGTGATCTTTTGTACTGGGAAAGTCATGCCCGGTGAACTTTTGTATTGGGAAAAGTCATGCCCGGTGAACTTTTGCATTGGGAAAGTCATGCCCGGTGAACTTTTGTACTGGGAAAGTCATGCCCAGTGAACTTTTGTACTGGGAAAGTCATGCCCGGTCAACTTTTGTATTGGGAAAGTCATACCCGGTGATCTTTTGTACTGGGAAAGTCATGCCCGGTGAACTTTTGTACTGGGAAAGTCATGCCCGGTGAACTTTTGTATTGGGAAAGTCATGCCCGGTCAACTTTTGTATTGGGAAAGTCATGCCCGGTGAACTTTTGTATTGGGAAAGTCATGCCCGGTGAACTTTTGTATTGGGAAAGTCATGCCCGGTGAACTTTTGTATTGGGAAAGTCATACCCGGTGAACTTTTGTATGGGAAAAGTCATGCCCGGTGAACTTTTGTATTGGGAAAGTCATACCCGGTGAACTTTTGTATTGGGAAAGTCATGCCCGGTGAACTTTTGTATTGGGAAAGTCATGCCCGGTGAACTTTTGTATTGGGAAAGTCATGCCCGGTGAACTTTTGTATTGGGAAAGTCATGCCCGGTGAACTTTTGTATTGGGAAAGTCATGCCCGGTCAACTTTTGTACTGGGAAAGTCATGCCCGGTGAACTTTTGTACTGGGAAAGTCATGCCCGGTGATCTTATGTATTGGGAAAGTCATGCCCGGTGAACTTTTGTATTGGGAAAGTCATGCCCGGTGAACTTTTGTACTGGGAAAGTCATGCCCGGTGAACTTTTGTATTGGGAAAGTCATGCCCGGTGAACTTTTGTATTGGGAAAGTCATGCCCGGTGAACTTTTGTATTGGGAAAGTCATGCCCGGTGATCTTTTGTACTGGGAAAGTCATGCCCGGTGAACTTTTGTATTGGGAAAGTCATTCCCGGTGAACTTTTGTATTGGGAAACTCATGCCCGGTGAACTTTTGTATTGGGAAAGTCATGGCCGGTGAACTTTTGTATTGGGAAAGTCATGCCCGGTGATCTTTTGTACTGGGAAAGTCATGCCCGGTGAACTTTTGTATGGGAAAAGTCATGCCCGGTGAACTTTTTGTATTGGGAAAGTCATGCCCGGTGAACTTTTGTATTGGGAAAGTCATGCCCGGTGAACTTTTGTACTGGGAAAGTCATGCCCGGTGAACTTTTGTATTGGGAAAGTCATGCCCGGTGAACTTTTCTATTGGGAAAGTCATGCCCGGTCAACTTTTGTATTGGGAAAGTCATGCCCGGTGAACTTTTGTATTGGTAAAGTCATGCCCGGTGAACTTTTGTATTGGGAAAGTCATGCCCGGTGAACATTTGTACTGGGAAAGTCATGTCCGGTCAACTTTTGTATTGGGAAAGTCATGCCCGGTGATCTTTTGTACTGGGAAAGTCATGCCCGGTGAACTTTTGTATTGGGAAAGTCATGTCCGGTGAACTTTTGTATTGGGAAAGTCATGCCCGGTGAACTTTTGTATTGGGAAAGTCATGCCCGGTGAACTTTTGTATTGGGAAAGTCATGCCCGGTGAACTTTTGTACTGGGAAAGTCATGCCCGGTGAACTTTTGTACTGTGAAAGTCATGCCCGGTCAACTTTTGTATTGGGAAAGTCATGCCCGGTGAACTTTTGTATTGGGAAAGTCATGCCCGGTGAACTTTTGTATTGGGAAAGTCATGCCCGGTGAACTTTTGTATTGGGAAAGTCATGGCCGGTGAACTTTTGTATTGGGAAAGTCATTCCCGGTGAACTTTTGTATTGGGAAAGTCATGCCCGGTGAACTTTTGTATTGGGAAAGTCATGCCCGGTGAACTTTTGTATTGGGAAAGTCATGCCCGGTGATCTTTTGTGCTGGGAAAGTCATGCCCGGTGAACTTTTGTATGGGAAAAGTCATGCCCGGTGAACTTTTGTATTGGGAAAGTCATGCCCGGTGAACTTTTGTATTGGGAAAGTCATGCCCGGTGAACTTTTGTACTGGGAAAGTCATGCCCGGTGAACTTTTGTATTGGGAAAGTCATGCCCGGTGAACTTTTCTATTGGGAAAGTCATGCCCGGTCAACTTTTGTATTAAGAAAGTCATGCCCGGTGATCTTTTGTACTGGGAAAGTCATGCCCGGTGAACTTTTGTATTGGGAAAGTCATGCCCGGTGAACTTTTGTATTGGGAAAGTCATGCCCGGTGAACATTTGTACTGGGAAAGTCATGTCCGGTCAACTTTTGTATTGGGAAAGTCATGCCCGGTGATCTTTTGTATTGGGAAAGTCATGCCCGGTCAACTTTTGTATTGGGAAAGTCATGCCCGGTGATCTTTTGTATTGGGAAAGTCATGCCCGGTGAACTTTTGTACTGGGAAAGTCATGCCCGGTGAACTTTTGTATTGGGAAAGTCATGCCCGGTGAACTTTTGTATTGGGAAAGTCATGCCCGGTGAACTTTTGTATTGGGAAAGTCATGCCCGGTGAACTTTTGTATTGGGAAAGTCATGCCCGGTGAACTTTTGTATTGGGAAAGTCATGCCCGGTGAACTTTTGTATTGGGAAAGTCATGCCCGGTCAACTTTTGTATGGGAAAAGTCATGCCCGGTGAACTTTTGTATTGGGAAAATCATGCCCGGTCAACTTTTGTATTAGGAAAGTCATGCCCGGTGAACTTTTGTATTGGGAAAGTCATGCCCGGTCAACTTTTGTATTGGGAAAGTCATGCCCGGTCAACATTTGTATTGGGAAAGTCATGCCCGGTCAACTTTTGTATTGGGAAAGTCATGCCCGGTGAACTTTTGTATTGGGAAAGTCTTGCCCGGTGAACTTTTGTATTGGGAAAGTCATGCCCGGTGAACTTTTGTATTGGGAAAGTCATGCCCGGTGAACTTTTGTATTGGGAAAGTCATGCCCGGTGAACTTTTGTATTGGGAAAGTCATGCCCGGTGAACTTTTGTATTGGGAAAGTCATGCCCGGTGAACTTTTGTATTGGGAAAGTCATGCCCGGTGAACTTTTGTATTGGGAAAGTCATTCCCGGTCAACTTTTGTATGGGAAAAGTCATGCCCGGTGAACTTTTGTATTGGGAAAGTCTTGCCCGCGTCAACTTTTGTATTAGGAAAGTCATGCCCGGTGAACTTTTGTATTGGGAAAGTCATGCCCGGTGAACTTTTGTATTGGGAAAGTCATGCCCGGTGAACTTTTGTATTGGGAAAGTCATGCCCGGTGATCTTTTGTACTGGGAAAGTCATGCCCGGTGAACTTTTGTATTGGGAAAGTCATGCCCGGTGAACTTTTGTATTGGGAAAGTCATGCCCGGTGAACTTTTGTATTGGGAAAGTCATGCCCGGTCAACTTTTGTATTGGGAAAGTCATGCCCGGTGAACTTTTGTATTGGGAAAGTCATGCCCGGTGAACTTTTGTATTGGGAAAGTCATGCCCGGTCAACTTTTGTATTGGGAAAGTCATGCCCGGTGATCTTTTGTACTGGGAAAGTCATGCCCGGTGAACTTTTGTATGGGAAAAGTCATGCCCGGTGAACTTTTGTATTGGGAAAGTCATGCCCGGTGAACTTTTGTATTGGGAAAGTCATGCCCGGTGATCTTTTGTACTGGGAAAGTCATGCCCGGTGAACTTTTGTATTGGGAAAGTCATGCCCGGTCAACTTTTGTATTGGGAAAGTCATGCCCGGTGATCTTTTGTACTGGGAAAGTCATGCCCGGTGAACTTTTGTATTGGGAAAGTCATGCCCGGTGAACTTTCGTATGGGAAAAGTCATGCCCGGTGAACTTTTGTATTGGGAAAGTCATGCCCGGTGAACTTTTGTATTGGGAAAGTCATGCCCGGTGAACTTTTGTATTGGGAAAGTCATGCCCGGTGAACTTTTGTATTGGGAAAGTCATGCCCGGTGAACTTTTGTATTGGGAAAGTCATGCCCGGTGAACTTTTGTATTGGGAAAGTCATGCCCGGTGATCTTTTGTACTGGGAAAGTCATGCCCGGTGAACTTTTGTATTGGGAAAGTCATGCCCGGTGAACTTTTGCATTGGGAAAGTCATGCCCGGTGAACTTTTGTACTGGGAAAGTCATGCCCAGTGAACTTTTGTACTGGGAAAGTCATGCCCGGTCAACTTTTGTATTGGGAAAGTCATACCCGGTGATCTTTTGTACTGGGAAAGTCATGCCCGGTGAACTTTTGTACTGGGAAAGTCATGCCCGGTGAACTTTTGTATTGGGAAAGTCATGCCCGGTCAACTTTTGTATTGGGAAAGTCATGCCCGGTGAACTTTTGTATTGGGAAAGTCATGCCCGGTGAACTTTTGTATTGGGAAAGTCATGCCCGGTGAACTTTTGTATTGGGAAAGTCATGCCCGGTCAACTTTTGTATGGGAAAAGTCATGCCCGGTGAACTTTTGTATTGGGAAAGTCATACCCGGTGAACTTTTGTATTGGGAAAGTCATGCCCGGTGAACTTTTGTATTGGGAAAGTCATGCCCGGTGAACTTTTGTATTGGGAAAGTCATGCCCGGTGAACTTTTGTATTGGGAAAGTCATGCCCGGTGAACTTTTGTATTGGGAAAGTCATGCCCGGTCAACTTTTGTACTGGGAAAGTCATGCCCGGTGAACTTTTGTACTGGGAAAGTCATGCCCGGTGATCTTATGTATTGGGAAAGTCATGCCCGGTGAACTTTTGTATTGGGAAAGTCATGCCCGGTGAACTTTTGTACTGGGAAAGTCATGCCCGGTGAACTTTTGTATTGGGAAAGTCATGCCCGGTGAACTTTTGTATTGGGAAAGTCATGCCCGGTGAACTTTTGTATTGGGAAAGTCATGCCCGGTGATCTTTTGTACTGGGAAAGTCCATGCCCGGTGAACTTTTGTATTGGGAAAGTCATTCCCGGTGAACTTTTGTATTGGAAACTCATGCCCGGTGAACTTTTGTATTGGGAAAGTCATGGCCGGTGAACTTTTGTATTGGGAAAGTCATGCCCGGTGATCTTTTGTACTGGGAAAGTCATGCCCGGTGAACTTTTGTATGGGAAAAGTCATGCCCGGTGAACTTTTGTATTGGGAAAGTCATGCCCGGTGAACTTTGTATTGGGAAAGTCATGCCCGGTGAACTTTTGTACTGGGAAAGTCATGCCCGGTGAACTTTTGTATTGGGAAAGTCATGCCCGGTGAACTTTTCTATTGGGAAAGTCATGCCCGGTCAACTTTTGTATTGGGAAAGTCATGCCCGGTGAACTTTTGTATTGGTAAAGTCATGCCCGGTGAACTTTGTATTGGGAAAGTCATGCCCGGTGAACATTTGTACTGGGAAAGTCATGTCCGGTCAACTTTTGTATTGGGAAAGTCATGCCCGGTGATCTTTTGTACTGGGAAAGTCATGCCCGGTGAACTTTTGTATTGGGAAAGTCATGTCCGGTGAACTTTTGTATTGGGAAAGTCATGCCCGGTGAACTTTTGTATTGGGAAAGTCATGCCCGGTGAACTTTTGTATTGGGAAAGTCATGCCCCGGTGAACTTTTGTACTGGGAAAGTCATGCCCGGTGAACTTTTGTACTGTGAAAGTCATGCCCGGTCAACTTTTGTATTGGGAAAGTCATGCCCGGTGAACTTTTGTATTGGGAAAGTCATGCCCGGTGAACTTTTTGTATTGGGAAAGTCATGCCCGGTGAACTTTTGTATTGGGAAAGTCATGGCCGGTGAACTTTTGTATTGGGAAAGTCATTCCCGTGAACTTTTGTATTGGGAAAGTCATGCCCGGTGAACTTTTGTATTGGGAAAGTCATGCCCGGTGAACTTTTGTATTGGGAAAGTCATGCCCGGTGATCTTTTGTGCTGGGAAAGTCATGCCCGGTGAACTTTTGTATGGGAAAAGTCATGCCCGGTGAACTTTTGTATTGGGAAAGTCATGCCCGGTGAACTTTTGTATTGGGAAAGTCATGCCCGGTGAACTTTTGTACTGGGAAAGTCATGCCCGGTGAACTTTTGTATTGGGAAAGTCATGCCCGGTGAACTTTTCTATTGGGAAAGTCATGCCCGGTCAACTTTGGTATTAAGAAAGTCATGCCCGGTGATCTTTTGTACTGGGAAAGTCATGCCCGGTGAACTTTTTGTATTGGGAAAGTCATGCCCGGTGAACTTTTGTATTGGGAAAGTCATGCCCGGTGAACATTTGTACTGGGAAAGTCATGTCCGGTCAACTTTTGTATTGGGAAAGTCATGCCCGGTGATCTTTTGTATTGGGAAAGTCATGCCCGGTGAACTTTTGTACTGGGAAAGTCATGCCCGGTGAACTTTTGTACTGTGTAAGTCATGCCCGGTCAACTTTTGTATTGGTAAAGTCATGCCCGGTGATCTTTGGTACTGGGAATGTCATGTCCGGTCAACTTTTGTATTGGGAAAGTCATGCCTTGTGAACTTTGTATTGGGAAAGTCATGCCCGGTGAACTTTTGTATTGGGAAAGTCATGCCCGGTGAACTTTTGTATTGGGAAAGTCATGCCCGGTCAACTTTTGTATTGGGAAAGTCATGCCCGGTGAACTTTTCTACTGGGAAAGTCATGCCCGGTGAACTTTTGTATTGGGAAAGTCATGCCCGGTGATCTTTTGTACTGGGAAGTCATGCCCGGTGAACTTTTGTATTGGGAAAGTAATGCCCGGTGAACTTTTGTATTGGGAAAGTCATGCCCGGGGATCTTTTGTACTGGGAAATTCATGCCCGGTGAACTTTGTATGGGAAAAGTCATGCCCGGTGAACTTTTGTATGGGAAAAGTCATGCCCGGGGATCTTTTGTACTGGGAAAGTCATGTTCCGGTCAACTTTTGTATTGGGAAAGTCATGCCCGGTGACCTTTTGTACTGGGAAAGTCATGCCCGGTGAACTTTTGTATTGGGAAAGTCCATGCCCGGTGAACTTTTGTACTGGGAAAGTCATGCCCGGTGATCTTTTGTACTGGGAAAGTCATGCCCGGTCAACTTTTGTATTGGGAAAGTCATGCCCGGTGATCTTTTGTATTGGGCAAGTCATGCCCGGTGAACTTTGTATGGGAAAAGTCATGCCCGGTGATCTTTTGTACTGGGAAAGTCATGCCCGGTCAACTTTTGTATGGGAAAAATCATGCCCGGTGAACTTTTGTATTGGGAAAGTCATGCCCGGTCAACTTTTGTATTAGGAAAGTCATGCCCGGTCAACTTTTGTACTGGGAAAGTCATGCCCGGTGAACTTTTGTACTGGGAAAGTCATGCCCGGTCAACTTTTGTATTGGGAAAGTCATGCCCGGTGATCTTTTGTACTGGGAAAGTCATGCCCGGTGAACTTTTGTACTGGGAAAGTCATGACCGGTGAACTTTTGTATTGGGAAATTCATGCCCGGTGAACTCTTGTATTGGGAAAGTCATGCCCGGTGAACTTTTGTATTGGGAAAGTCATGCCCGGTGAACTTTTGTATTGGGAAAGTCATGCCCGGTCAACTTTTGTATGGGAAAAGTCATGCCCGGTGAACTTTTGTATGGGAAAAGTCATGCCCGGTGAACTTTTGTATGGAAAAAGTCATGCCCGGTGAACTTTTGTATTGGGAAAGTCATGCCCGGTGAACTTTTGTATTGGGAAAGTCATGCCCGGTGAACTTTTCTATTGGGAAAGTCATGCCCGGTCAACTTTTGTATTGGGAAAGTCATGCCCGGTGAACTTTTGTATTGGTAAAGTCATGCCCGGTGAACTTTTGTATTGGGAAAGTCATGCCCGGTGAACATTTGTACTGGGAAAGTCATGTCCGGTCAACTTTTGTATTGGGAAAGTCATGCCCGGTGATCTTTTGTACTGGGAAAGTCATGCCCGGTGAACTTTTGTATTGGGAAAGTCATGTCCGGTGAACTTTTGTATTGGGAAAGTCATGCCCGGTGAACTTTTGTATTGGGAAAGTCATGCCCGGTGAACTTTTGTATTGGGAAAGTCATGCCCGGTGAACTTTTGTACTGGGAAAGTCATGCCCGGTGAACTTTTGTACTGTGAAAGTCATGCCCGGTCAACTTTTGTATTGGGAAAGTCATGCCCGGTGAACTTTTGTATTGGGAAAGTCATGCCCGGTGAACTTTTGTATTGGGAAAGTCATGCCCGGTGAACTTTTGTATTGGGAAAGTCATGGCCGGTGAACTTTTGTATTGGGAAAGTCATTCCCGGTGAACTTTTGTATTGGGAAAGTCATGCCCGGTGAACTTTTGTATTGGGAAAGTCATGCCCGGTGAACTTTTGTATTGGAAAGTCATGCCCGGTGATCTTTTGTGCTGGGAAAGTCATGCCCGGTGAACTTTTGTATGGGAAAAGTCATGCCCGGTGAACTTTTGTATTGGGAAAGTCATGCCCGGTGAACTTTTGTATTGGGAAAGTCATGCCCGGTGAACTTTTGTACTGGGAAAGTCATGCCCGGTGAACTTTTGTATTGGGAAAGTCATGCCCGGTGAACTTTTCTATTGGGAAAGTCATGCCCGGTCAACTTTTGTATTAAGAAAGTCATGCCCGGTGATCTTTTGTACTGGGAAAGTCATGCCCGGTGAACTTTTGTATTGGGAAAGTCATGCCCGGTGAACTTTTGTATTGGGAAAGTCATGCCCGGTGAACATTTGTACTGGGAAAGTCATGTCCGGTCAACTTTTGTATTGGGAAAGTCATGCCCGGTGATCTTTTGTATTGGGAAAGTCATGCCCGGTGAACTTTTGTACTGGGAAAGTCATGCCCGGTGAACTTTTGTACTGTGTAAGTCATGCCCGGTCAACTTTTGTATTGGTAAAGTCATGCCCGGTGATCTTTGGTACTGGGAATGTCATGTCCGGTCAACTTTTGTATTGGGAAAGTCATGCCTTGTGAACTTTTGTATTGGGAAAGTCATGCCCGGTGAACTTTTGTATTGGGAAAGTCATGCCCGGTGAACTTTTGTATTGGGAAAGTCATGCCCGGTCAACTTTTGTATTGGGAAAGTCATGCCCGGTGAACTTTTCTACTGGGAAAGTCATGCCCGGTGAACTTTTGTATTGGGAAAGTCATGCCCGGTGATCTTTTGTACTGGGAAAGTCATGCCCGGTGAACTTTTGTATTGGGAAAGTAATGCCCGGTGAACTTTTGTATTGGGAAAGTCATGCCCGGGGATCTTTTGTACTGGGAAATTCATGCCCGGTGAACTTTTGTATGGGAAAAGTCATGCCCGGTGAACTTTTGTATGGGAAAAGTCATGCCCGGGGATCTTTTGTACTGGGAAAGTCATGTCCGGTCAACTTTTGTATTGGGAAAGTCATGCCCGGTGATCTTTTGTACTGGGAAAGTCATGCCCGGTGAACTTTTGTATTGGGAAAGTCATGCCCGGTGAACTTTTGTACTGGGAAAGTCATGCCCGGTGATCTTTTGTACTGGGAAAGTCATGCCCGGTCAACTTTTGTATTGGGAAAGTCATGCCCGGTGATCTTTTGTATTGGGCAAGTCATGCCCGGTGAACTTTTGTATGGGAAAAGTCATGCCCGGTGATCTTTTGTACTGGGAAAGTCATGCCCGGTCAACTTTTGTATGGGAAAAATCATGCCCGGTGAACTTTTGTATTGGGAAAGTCATGCCCGGTCAACTTTTGTATTAGGAAAGTCATGCCCGGTCAACTTTTGTACTGGGAAAGTCATGCCCGGTGAACTTTTGTACTGGAAAGTCATGCCCGGTCAACTTTTGTATTGGGAAAGTCATGCCCGGTGATCTTTTGTACTGGGAAAGTCATGCCCGGTGAACTTTTGTACTGGGAAAGTCATGACCGGTGAACTTTTGTATTGGGAAATTCATGCCCGGTGAACTCTTGTATTGGGAAAGTCATGCCCGGTGAACTTTTGTATTGGGAAAGTCATGCCCGGTGAACTTTTGTATTGGGAAAGTCATGCCCGGTCAACTTTTGTATGGGAAAAGTCATGCCCGGTGAACTTTTGTATGGGAAAAGTCATGCCCGGTGAACTTTTGTATGGAAAAAGTCATGCCCGGTGAACTTTTGTATTGGGAAAGTCATGCCCGGTGAACTTTTGTACTGGGAAAGTCATGCCCGGTGAACTTTTGTATTGGTAAAGTCATGCCCGGTGAACTTTTGTATTGGGAAAGTCATGCCCGGTCAACTTTTGTATTGGGAAAGTCATGCCCGGTCAACTTTTGTATTGGGAAAGTCATGCCCGGTGAACTTTTGTATTGGGAAACTCATGCCCGGTGATCTTTTGTATTGGGAAAGTCATGCCCGGTTAACTTTTGTATGGGAAAAGTCATGCCCGGTGAACTTTTGTATTGGGAAAGTCATGCCCGGTCAACTTTTGTATTAGGAAAGTCATGCCCGGTGAACTTTTGTATGGAAAAAGTCATCTCCGGTGAACTTTTGTATTAGGAAAGTCAAGCCCGGTGAACTTTTGTATTGGGAAAGTCATGTCCGGTGAACTATTGTACTGGGAAAGTCATGCCCGGTCAACTTTTGTATTGGGAAAGTCATGCCCGGTTTTCTTTTGTACTGGGAAAGTCATGCCCGGTGAACTTTTGTATTGGAAAGTCATGTCCGGTGAACTTTTGTATGGGAAAAGTCATGCCCGGTGAACTTTTGTATTGGGAAAGTCATGCCCGGTCAACTTTTGTATTGGGAAAGTCATGCCCGGTTATCTTTTGTACTGGGAAAGTCATGCCCGGTGAACTTTTGTATTGGGAAAGTCATGCCCGGTGAACTTTTGTATTGGGAAAGTCATGCCCGGTGAACATTTGTACTGGGAAAGTCATGCCCGGTCAACTTTTGTATTGGGAAAGTCATGCCCGGTGATCTTTTGTACTGGGAAAGTCATGCCCGGTGAACTTTTGTATTGGGAAAGTCATGCCCGGTCAACTTTTGTATTGGGAAAGTCATGCCCGGTGATCTTTTGTACTGGGAAAGTCATGCCCGGTGAACTTTTGTATTGGGAAAGTCATGCCCGGTCAACTTTTGTATTGGGAAAGTCATGCCCGGTGATCTTTTGTACTGGGAAAGTCATGCCCGGTGAACTTTTGTATGGGAAAAGTCATGCCCGGTGATCTTTTGTACTGGGAAAGTCATGCCCGGTGAACTTTTGTATTGGGAAAGTCATGCCCGGTGAACTTTTGTATTGGGAAAGTCATGCCCGGTGAACTTTTGTATTGGGAAAGTCATGCCCGGTGAACTTTTGTATTGGGAAAGTCATGCCCGGTGAACTTTTGTATTGGGAAAGTCATGCCCGGTGAACTTTTGTATTGGGAAAGTCATGCCCGGTGAACTTTTGTACTGGGAAAGTCATGCCCGGTGAACTTTTGTATTGGGAAAGTCATGCCCGGTGAACTTTTGTATTGGGAAAGTCATGCCCGGTCAACTTTTGTATGGGAAAAGTCATGCCCGGTGAACTTTTGTATTGGGAAAGTCATGCCCGGTCAACTTTTGTATTAGGAAAGTCATGCCCGGTGAACTTTTGTATGGGAAAAGTCATGCCCGGTGATCTTTTGTACTGGGAAAGTCATGCCCGGTGAACTTTTGTATTGGGAAAGTCATGCCCGGTGAACTTTTGTATTGGGAAAGTCATGCCCGGTGAACTTTTGTATGGGAAAAGTCATGCCCGGTAAACTTTTGTATTGGGAAAGTCATGCCCGGTGAACTTTTGTATTGGGAAAGTCATGCCCGGTGAACTTTTGTACTGGGAAAGTCATGCCCGGTGATTTTTTGTACTGGGAAAGTCATGCCCGGTGAACTTTTGTATTGGGAAAGTCATGCCCGGTGAACTTTTGTTTGGGAAAGTCATGCCCGGTGAACTTTTGTATTGGGAAAGTCATGCCCGGTGAACTTTTGTATTGGGAAAGTCATGCCCGGTGAACTTTTGTATTGGGAAAGTCATGGCCGGTGAACTTTTGTATTGGGAAAGTCATTCCCGGTGAACTTTTGTATTGGGAAAGTCATGCCCGGTGAACTTTTGTATTGGGAAAGTCATGCCCGGTGAACTTTTGTATTGGGAAAGTCATGCCCGGTGATCTTTTGTACTGGGAAAGTCATGCCCGGTGAAATTTGTATGGGAAAAGTCATGCCCGGTGAACTTTTGTATTGGGAAAGTCATGCCCGGTGAACTTTTGTATTGGGAAAGTCATGCCCGGTGAACTTTTGTACTGGGAAAGTCATGCCCGGTGAACTTTTGTATTGGGAAAGTCATGCCCGGTGAACTTTTCTATTGGGAAAGTCATGCCCGGTCAACTTTTGTATTGGGAAAGTCATGCCCGGTGATCTTTTGTACTGGGAAAGTCATGCCCGGTGAACTTTTGTATTGGGAAAGTCATGCCCGGTGAACTTTTGTATTGGGAAAGTCATGCCCGGTGAACATTTGTACTGGGAAAGTCATGTCCGGTCAACTTTTGTATTGGGAAAGTCATGCCCGGTGATCTTTTGTACTGGGAAAGTCATGCCCGGTGAACTTTTGTATTGGGAAAGTCATGTCCGGTGAACTTTTGTATTGGGAAAGTCATGCCCGGTGAACTTTTGTATTGGGAAAGTCATGCCCGGTGAACTTTTGTATTGGGAAAGTCATGCCCGGTGAACTTTTGTACTGGGAAAGTCATGCCCGGTGAACTTTTGTACTGTAAAAGTCATGCCCGGTCAACTTTTGTATTGGGAAAGTCATGCCCGGTGAACTTTTGTATTGGGAAAGTCATGCCCGGGTGAACTTTTATATTGGGAAAGTCATGCCCGGTGAACTTTTGTATTGGGAAAGTCATGGCCGGTGAACTTTTGTATTGGGAAAGTCATTCCCGGTGAACTTTTGTATTGGGAAAGTCATGCCCGGTGATCTTTTGTATTGGGAAAGTCATGCCCGGTGAACTTTTGTATTGGGAAAGTCATGCCCGGTGATCTTTTGTACTGGGAAAGTCATGCCCGGTGAACTTTTGTATGGGAAAAGTCATGCCCGGTGAACTTTTGTATTGGGAAAGTCATGCCCGGTGAACTTTTGTATTGGGAAAGTCATGCCCGGTGAACTTTTGTACTGGGAAAGTCATGTCCGGTGAACTTTTGTATTGGGAAAGTCATGCCCGGTGAACTTTTCTATTGGGAAAGTCATGCCCGGTCAACTTTTGTATTGGGAAAGTCATGCCCGGTGATCTTTTGTACTGGGAAAGTCATGCCCGGTGAACTTTTGTATTGGGAAAGTCATGCCCGGTGAACTTTTGTATTGGGAAAGTCATGCCCGGTGAACGTTTGTACTGGGAAAGTCATGTCCGGTCAACTTTTGTATTGGGAAAGTCATGCCCGGTGATCTTTTGTACTGGGAAAGTCATGCCCGGTGAACTTTTGTATTGGGAAAGTCATGCCCGGTGATCTTTGGTATTGGGAATGTCATGTCCGGTCAACTTTTGTATTGGGAAAGTCATGCCCGGTGAACTTTTGTATTGGGAAAGTCATGCCCGGTGAACTTTTGTATTGGGAAAGTCATGCCCGGTCAACTTTTGTATTGGGAAAGTCATGCCCGGTGAACTTTTGTACTGGGAAAGTCATGCCCGGTGAACTTTTGTATTGGGAAAGTCATGCCCGGTGATCTTTTGTACTGGGAAAGTCATGCCCGGTGAACTTTTGTATTGGGAAAGTCATGCCCGGTGAACTTTTGTATTGGGAAAGTCATGCCCGGGGATCTTTTGTACTGGGAAAGTCATGCCCGGTGAACTTTTGTATGGGAAAAGTCATGCCCGGTGAACTTTTGTATGGGAAAAGTCATGCCCGGGGATCTTTTGTACTGGGAAAGTCATGTCCGGTCAACTTTTGTATTGGGAAAGTCATGCCCGGTGATCTTTTGTACTGGGAAAGTCATGCCCGGTGAACTTTTGTATTGGGAAAGTCATGCCCGGTGAACTTTTGTACTGGGAAAGTCATGCCCGGTGATCTTTTGTACTGGGAAAGTCATGCCCGGTCAACTTTTGTATTGGGAAAGTCATGCCCGGTGATCTTTTGTATTGGGCAAGTCATGCCCGGTGAACTTTTGTATGGGAAAAGTCATGCCCGGTGATCTTTTGTACTGGGAAAGTCATGCCCGGTCAACTTTTGTATGGGAAAAATCATGCCCTGTGAACTTTTGTATTGGGAAAGTCATGCCCGGTCAACTTTTGTATTAGGAAAGTCATGCCCGGTCAACTTTTGTACTGGGAAAGTCATGCCCGGTGAACTTTTGTACTGGGAAAGTCATGCCCGGTCAACTTTTGTATTGGGAAAGTCATGCCCGGTGATCTTTTGTACTGGGAAAGTCATGCCCGGTGAACTTTTGTACTGGGAAAGTCATGACCGGTGAACTTTTGTATTGGGAAAGTCATGCCCGGTGAACTTTTGTATTGGGAAAGTCATGCCCGGTGAACTTTTGTATTGGGAAAGTCATGCCCGGTGAACTTTTGTATTGGGAAAGTCATGCCCGGTCAACTTTTGTATGGGAAAAGTCATGCCCGGTGAACTTTTGTATGGGAAAAGTCATGCCCGGTGAACTTTTGTATGGGAAAAGTCATGCCCGGTGAACTTTTGTATTGGGAAAGTCATGCCCGGTGAACTTTTGTACTGGGAAAGTCATGCCCGGTGAACTTTTGTATTGGTAAAGTCATGCCCGGTGAACTTTTGTGTTGGGAAAGTCATGCCCGGTCAACTTTTGTATTGGGAAAGTCATGCCCGGTCAACTTTTGTATTGGGAAAGTCATGCCCGGTGAACTTTTGTATTGGGAAAGTCATGCCCGGTGATCTTTTGTATTGGGAAAGTCATGCCCGGTTAACTTTTGTATGGGAAAAGTCATGCCCGGTGAACTTTTGTATTGGGAAAGTCATGCCCGGTCAACTTTTGTATTAGGAAAGTCATGCCCGGTGAACTTTTGTATGGAAAAAGTCATCTCCGGTGAACTTTTGTATTAGGAAAGTCAAGCCCGGTGAACTTTTGTATTGGGAAAGTCATGCCCGGTGAACTTTTGTACTGGGAAAGTCATGCCCGGTCAACTTTTGTATTGGGAAAGTCATGCCCGGTTTTCTTTTGTACTGGGAAAGTCATGCCCGGTGAACTTTTGTATTGGGAAAGTCATGTCCGGTAAACTTTTGTATGGGAAAAGTCATGCCCGGTGAACTTTTGTATTGGGAAAGTCATGCCCGGTCAACTTTTGTATTGGGAAAGTCATGCCCGGTCAACTTTTGTATTGGGAAAGTCATGCCCGGTGATCTTTTGTACTGGGAAAGTCATGCCCGGTGAACTTTTGTATTGGGAAAGTCATGCCCGGTGAACTTTTGTATTGGGAAAGTCATGCCCGGTGAACATTTGTACTGGGAAAGTCATGCCCGGTCAACTTTTGTATTGGGAAAGTCATGCCCGGTGATCTTTTGTACTGGGAAAGTCATGCCCGGTGAACTTTTGTATTGGGAAAGTCATGCCCGGTCAACTTTTGTATTGGGAAAGTCATGCCCGGTGATCTTTTGTACTGGGACAGTCATGCCCGGTGAACTTTTGTATTGGGAAAGTCATGCCCGGTGAACTTTTGTATTGGGAAAGTCATGCCCGGTGAACTTTTGTATTGGGAAAGTCATGCCCGGTGAACTTTTGTATTGGGAAAGTCATGCCCGGTGAACTTTTGTATTGGGAAAGTCATGCCCGGTGAACTTTTGTACTGGGAAAGTCATGCCCGGTGAACTTTTGTATTGGGAAAGTCATGCCCGGTGAACTTTTGTATTGGGAAAGTCATGCCCGGTCAACTTTTGTATGGGAAAAGTCATGCCCGGTGAACTTTTGTATTGGGAAAGTCATGCCCGGTCAACTTTTGTATTAGGAAAGTCATGCCCGGTGAACTTTTGTATGGGAAAAGTCATGCCCGGTGATCTTTTGTACTGGGAAAGTCATGCCCGGTGAACTTTTGTATTGGGAAAGTCATGCCCGGTGAACTTTTGTATTGGGAAAGTCATGCCCGGTGAACTTTTGTATGGGAAAAGTCATGCCCGGTAAACTTTTGTATTGGGAAAGTCATGCCCGGTGAACTTTTGTATTGGGAAAGTCATGCCCGGTGAACTTTTGTACTGGGAAAGTCATGCCCGGTGAACTTTTGTATTGGGAAAGTCATGCCCGGTGAACTTTTGTATTGGGAAAGTCATGCCCGGTGAACTTTTGTACTGGGAAAGTCATGCCCGGTGAACTTTTGTATTGGGAAAGTCATGCCCGGTGAACTTTTGTATTGGGAAAGTCATGCCCGGTGAACTTTTGTACTGGGAAAGTCATGCCCGGTGAACTTTTGTATTGGGAAAGTCATGCCCGGTGAACTTTTGTATTGGGAAAGTCATGCCCGGTCAACTTTTGTATTGGGAAAGTCATGCCCGGTGATCTTTTGTACTGGGAAAGTCATGCCCGGTGAACTTTTGTATGGGAAAAGTCATGCCCGGTGAACTTTTGTATTGGGAAAGTCATGCCCGGTGAACTTTTGTACTGGGAAAGTCATGCCCGGTGAACTTTTGTATTGGGAAAGTCATGCCCGGTGAACTTTTGTATGGGAAAAGTCATGCCCGGTGAACTTTTGTATTGGGAAAGTCATGCCCGGTCAACTTTTGTATTGGGAAAGTCAAGCCCGGTGAACTTTTGTATGGGAAAAGTCATGCCCGGTGAACTTTTGTATTGGGAAAGTCATGCCCGGTGAACTTTTGTATTGGGAAAGTCATGCCCGGTGAACTTTTGTATTGGGAACGTCATGCCCGGTCAACTTTTGTATTGGGAAAGTCATGCCCGGTGAACTTTTGTATTGGGAAAGTCATTCCCGGTGATCTTTTGTACTGGGAAAGTCATGCCCGGTGAACTTTTGTATTGGGAAAGTCATGCCCGGTGAACTTTTGTATTGGGAAAGTCATGTCCGGTGAACTTTTGTATTGTGAAAGTCATGCCCGGTGAACTTTTGTATTGGGAAAGTCATGCCCGGTGATCTTTTGTACTGGGAAAGTCATGCCCGGTGAACTTTTGTATGGGAAAAGTCATCTCCGGTGAACTTTTGTATTAGGAAAGTCATGCCCGGTCAACTTTTGTATTGTAAAGTCATGCCCGGTGAACTTTTGTATTGGGAAAGTCATGCCCGGTGAACTTTTGTATTGGGAAAGTCATGCCCGGTGAACTTTTGTATTGGGAAAGTCATGCCCGGTGAACTTTTGTACTGGGAAAGTCATGCCCGGTGAACTTTTGTACTGGGAAAGTCATGCCCGGTGAACATTTGTATTGGGAAAGTCATGCCCGGTGAACTTTTGTATTGGGAAAGTCATGCCCGGTGAACTTTTGTATTGGGAAAGTCATGCCCGGTCAACTTTTGTATTGGGAAAGTCATGCCCGGTGAACTTTTGTATTGGGAAAGTCATGCCCGGTGATCTTTTGTATTGGGAAAGTCATGCCCGGTCAACTTTTGTATTGGGAAAGTCATGCCCGGTGAACTTTTGTATTGGGAAAGTCATGCCCGGTGATCTTTTGTACTGGGAAAGTCATGCCCGGTGAACTTTTGTATTGGGAAAGTCATGCCCGGTGAACTTTTGTATTGGGAAAGTCATGCCCGGTGAACTTTTGTACTGGGAAGTCATGCCCGGTGAACTTTTGTATTGGGAAAGTCATGCCCGGTGAACTTTTGTATTGGGAAAGTCATGCCCGGTGAACTTTTGTATTGGGAAAGTCATGCCCGGTGAACTTTTGTATTGGGAAAGTCATGCCCGGTGAACTTTTGTATTGGGAAAGTCATGCCCGGTGAACTTTTGTATTGGGAAAGTCATGCCCGGTCAACTTTTGTATTGGGAAAGTCATGCCCGGTGAACTTTTGTTTTGGGAAAGTCATGCCCGGTCAACTTTTGTATTGGGAAAGTCATGCCCGGTGATCTTTTGTACTGGGAAAGTCATGCCCGGTGAACTTTTGTATGGGAAAAGTCATGCCCGGTCAACTTTTGTATTGGGAAAGTCATGCCCGGTCAACTTTTGCATTGGGAAAGTCATGCCCGGTGAACTTTTGTATGGGAAAAGTCATGCCCGGTGTACTTTTGTATTGGGAAAGTCATGCCCGGTGATCTTTTGTATTGGGAAAGTCATGCCCGGTGAACTTTTGTATTGGGAAAGTCATGCCCGGTGAACTTTTGTATGGGAAAAGTCATGCCCGGTGAACTTTTGTATTGGGAAAGTCATGCCCGGTGAACTTTTGTATTGGGAAAGTCATGCCCGGTGAACTCTTGTATTGGGAAAGTCATGCCCGGTGAACTTTTGTATTGGGAAAGTCATGCCCGGTGAACTTTTGTATTGGGAAAGTCATGCCCGGTGAACTTTTGTATTGGGAAAGTCATGCCCGGTGATCTTTTGTACTGGGAAAGTCATGCCCGGTGAACTTTTGTATGGGAAAAGTCATGCCCGGTGAACTTTTGTATTGGGAAAGTCATGCCCGCTGAACTTTTGTATTGGGAAAGTCATGCCCGGTGAACTTTTGTACTGGGAAAGTCATGCCCGGTGAACTTTTGTATTGGGAAAGTCATGCCCGGTGAACTTTTGTATTGGGAAAGTCATGCCCGGTCAACTTTTGTATTGGGAAAGTCATGCCCGGTGATCTTTTGTACTGGGAAAGTCATGCCCGGTGAACTTTTGTATTGGGAAAGTCATGCCCGGTGAACTTTTGTACTGGGAAAGTCATGCCCGGTGAACTTTTGTACTGGGAAAGTCATGCCCGGTCAACTTTTGTACTGGGAAAGTCATGCCCGGTGAACTTTTGTACTGGGAAAGTCATGCCCGGTCAACTTTTGTATTGGGAAAGTCATGCCCGGTGATCTTTTGTACTGGGAAAGTCATGCACGGTGAACTTTTGTATTGGGAAAGTCATGCCCGGTGAACTTTTGTATAGGGAAAGTCATGCCCGGTGAACTTTTGTATTGGGAAAGTCATGCCCGGTGAACTTTTGTATGGGAAAAGTCATGCCCGGTAATCTTTTGTACTGGGAAAGTCATGCCCCGTCAACTTTTGTATTGGGAAAGTCATGCCCGGTGAACTTTTGTACTGGGAAAGTCATGCCCGGTGATCTTTTGTACTGGGAAAGTCATGCCCGGTGAACTTTTGTATGGGAAAAGTCATGCCCGGTGAACTTTTGTATTGGGAAAGTCATGCCCGGTGAACTTTTGTATTGGGAAAGTCATGCCCGGTGAACTTTTGTACTGGGAAAGCCATGCCCGGTGAACTTTTGTATTGGGAAAGTCATGCCCGGTGAACTTTTGTATTGGGAAAGTCATGCCCGGTAAACTTTTGTATTGGGAAAGTCATGCCCGGTGAACTTTTGTATTGGGAAAGTCATGCCCGGTGAACTTTTGTATTGGGAAAGTCATGCCCGGTGAACTTTTGTATTGGGAAAGTCATGCCCGGTGATCTTTTGTATTGGGAAAGTCATGCCCGGTGAACTTTTGTACTGGGAAAGTCATGCCCGGTCAACTTTTGTACTGGGAAAGTCATGCCCGGTGATCTTTTGTATGGGAAAATCATGCCCGGGGAACTTTTGTATTGGGAAAGTCATGCCCGGTGAACTTTTGTACTGGGAAAGTCATGCCCGGTCAACTTTTGTATTGGGAAAGTCATGCCCGGTGATATTTTGTACTGGGAAAGTCATGCCCGGTGAACTTTTGTATTGGGAAAGTCATGCCCGGTGAACTTTTGTATTGGGAAAGTCATGCCCGGTCAACTTTTGTATTGGGAAAGTCATGCCCGGTGATCTTTTGTACTGGGAAAGTCATGCCCGGTGAACTTTTGTATTGGGAAAGTCATGTCCGGTCAACTTTTGTATTGGGAAAGTCATGCCCGGTGATCTTTTGTATTGGGAAAGTCATGCCCGGTGAACTTTTGTATTGGGAAAGTCATGCCCGGTCAACTTTTGTATTGGGAAAGTCATGCCCGGTGAACTTTTGTATTGGGAAAGTCATGCCCGGTGATCTTTTGTATTGGGAAAGTCATGCCCGGTGAACTTTTGTACTGGGAAAGTCATGCCCGGTGAACTTTTGTACTGGGAAAGTCATGCCCGGTGAACTTTTGTATTGGGAAAGTCATGCCCGGTGAACTTTTGTATTGGGAAAGTCATGCCCGGTGAACTTTTGTATTGGGAAAGTCATGCCCGGTGAACTTTTGTATTGGGAAAGTCATGCCCTGTCAACTTTTGTATTGTGAAAGTCATGCCCGGTGATCTTTTGTACTGGGAAAGTCATGCCCGGTGAACTTTTGTATTGGGAAAGTCATGCCCGGTGAACTTTTGTATGGGAAAAGTCATGCCCGGTGAACTTTTGTATGGGAAAAGTCATGCCCGGTGATCTTTTGTACTGGGAAAGTCATGCCCGGTCAACTTTTGTATTAGGAAAGTCATGCCCGGTGAACTTTTGTACTGGGAAAGTCATGCCCGGTGAACTTTTGTATTGGGAAAGTCATGCCCGGTGAACTTTTGTATGGGAAAAGTCATGCCCGGTGATCTTTTGTACTGGGAAAGTCATGCCCGGTCAACTTTTGTATGGGAAAAGTCATGCCCGGTGAACTTTTGTATTGGGAAAGTCATGCCCGGTCAACTTTTGTATTAGGAAAGTCATGCCCGGTGAACTTTTGTACTGGGAAAGTCATGCCCGGTGAACTTTTGTAATGGGAAAGTCAAGCCCGGTGAACTTTTGTATTGGGAAAGTCATGCCCGGTGATCTTTTGTACTGGGAAAGTCATGCCCGGTGAACTTTTGTACTGGGAAAGTCATGCCCGGTGAACTTTTGTATTGGGAAAGTCATGCCCGGTGAACTTTTGTATTGGGAAAGTCATGCCCGGTGAACTTTTGTATTGGGAAAGTCATGCCCGGTGAACTTTTGTATTGGGAAAGTCATGCCCGGTGAACTTTTGTATTGGGAAAGTCATGCCCGGTCAACTTTTGTATTGGGAAAGTCATGCCCGGTCAACTTTTGTATTGGGAAAGTCATGCCCGGTGAACTTTTGTACTGGGAAAGTCATGCCCGGTGAACTTTTGTATTGGGAAAGTCATGCCCGGTGAACTTTTGTATGGGAAAAGTCATTCCCGGTGAACTTTTGTATGGGAAAAGTCATGCCCGGTGAACTTTTGTATTGGGAAAGTCATGCCCAGTGAACTTTTGTATGGGAAAATTCATGCCCGGTGAACTTTTGTATTGGGAAAGTCATGCCCGGTGAACTTTTGTATTGGGAAAGTCATGCCCGGTGAACTTTTGTACTGGGAAAGTCATGCCCGGTGAACTTTTGTATTGGGAAAGTCATGCCCGGTGAACTTTTGTATTGGGAAAGTCATGCCCGGTGAACTTTTGTATTGGGAAAGTCATGCCCGGTGAACTTTTGTATTGGGAAAGTCATGCCCGGTGAACTTTTGTATTGGGAAAGTCATGCCCGGTGAACTTTTGTATTGGGAAAGTCATGCCCGGTGAACTTTTGTATTGGGAAAGTCATGCCCGGTAAACTTTTGTATTGGGAAAGTCATGCCCGGTGATCTTTTGTACTGGGAGAGTCATGCCCGGTGAACTTTTGTATTGGGAAAGTCATGCCCGGTGAACTTTTGTATTGGGAAAGTCATGCCCGGTGAACTTTTGTATTGGGAAAGTCATGCCCGGTGAACTTTTGTATTGGGAAAGTCATGCCCGGTGAACTTTTGTACTGGGAAAGTCATGCCCGGTGAACTTTTGTATTGGGAAAGTCATGCCCGGTGAACTTTTGTATTGGGAAAGTCATGCCTGGTGAACTTTTGTATTGGGAAAGTCATGCCCGGTGAACTTTTGTATTGGGAAAGTCATGCCCGGTCAACTTTTGTATTGGGAAAGTCATGCCCGGTGAACTTTTGTACTGGGAAAGTCATGCCCGGTGAACTTTTGTATTGGGAAAGTCATGCCCGGTGAACTTTTGTATTGGGAAAGTCATGCCCGGTGAACTTTTGTACTGGGAAAGTCATGCCCGGTGAACTTTTGTATTGGGAAAGTCATGCCCGGTGAACTTTTGTATTGGCAAAGTCATGCCCGGTGAACTTTTGTATTGGGAAAGTCATGCCCGGTGAACTTTTGTATTGGGAAAGTCATGCCCGGTCAACTTTTGTATTGGGAAAGTCATGCCCGGTGAACTTTTGTACTGGGAAAGTCATGCCCGGTGAACTTTTGTATTGGGAAAGTCATGCCCGGTGAACTTTTGTATGGGAAAAGTCATGCCCGGTGAACTTTTGTATGGGAAAAGTCATGCCCGGTGAACTTTTGTATTGGGAAAGTCATGCCCGGTCAACTTTTGTATTGGGAAAGTCGTGCCCGGTGATCTTTTGTACTGGGAAAGTCATGCCCGGCGAACTTTTGTATTGGGAAAGTCATGCCCGGTCAACTTTTGTATTGGGAAAGTCATGCCCGGTCAACTTTTGTATTGGGAAAGTCATGCCCGGTGATCTTTTGTACTGGGAAAGTCATGCCCGGTGAACTTTTGTGTGGGAAAAGTCATGCCCGGTGATCTTTTGTACTGGGAAAGTCATGACCGGTCAACTTTTGTATGGGAAAAGTCATGCCCGGTGAACTTTTGTATTGGGAAAGTCATGCCCGGTCAACTTTTGTATTAGGAAAGTCATGCCCGGTGATCTTTTGTACTGGGAAAGTCATGCCCGGTGAACTTTTGTATTGGGAAAGTCATGCCCGGTCAACTTTTGTATTGGGAAAGTCATGCCCGGTGATCTTTTGTACTGGGAAAGTCATGCCCGGTGAACTTTTGTATGGCAAAAGTCATGCCCGGTGAACTTTTGTATTGGGAAAGTCATGCCCGGTGATCTTTTGTACTGGGAAAGTCATGCCCGGTGGACTTTTGTATTGGGAAAGTCATGCCCGGTCAACTTTTGTATTGGGAAAGTCATGCCCGGTGAACTTTTGTATTGGGAAAGTCATGCCCGGTGAACTTTTGTATTGGGAAAGTCATGCCCGGTGAACTTTTGTATTGGGAAAGTCATGCCCGGTGAACTTTTGTATTGGGAAAGTCATGCCCGGTGATCTTTTGTACTGGGAAAGTCATGCCCGGTGAACTTTTGTATGGGAAAAGTCATGCCCGGTGATCTTTTGTACTGGGAAAGTCATGCCCGGTGAACTTTTGTATGGGAAAAGTCATGCCCGGTCAACTTTTGTATTGGGAAAGTCATGCCCGGTCAACTTTTGTATTGGGAAAGTCATGCCCGGTGAACTTTTGTATTGGGAAAGTCATGCCCGGTGATCTTTTATACTGGGAAAGTCATGCCCGGTGAACTTTTGTATTGGGAAAGTCATGCCCGGTGAACTTTTGTATTGGGAAAGTCATGCCCGGTGAACTTTTGTACTGGGAAAGTCATGCCCGGTGAACTTTTGTATTGGGAAAGTCATGCCCGCACGCAGAGAAAAAAATATGTTTGATCCAACAATATTCCAAGAGCAAAATATGTATTGTTAACATATTGTTGGATTCCTCATGTAGTATTGTAAATCCAAAAATAGTTTGTGTCAACTGAACAATATTTCTCTCTTTTCTTCGAAAATTTGTTTCTCTTCTCTCGCTATTCTATGCCGTGTTGAAAAAACAATTTTGGTGAGTTGTGGTGTGTTTGTATGACATGCTGCCCTTACCTTTGTTTTTGTGTGTATGTACTTGTGAGACTCTTGTTTTTATTTGTTTCTGTTTTGTTTCATTCTTCTTTCCTTTTCATGTTTGTTATGGTGTTTAATTATTCCTTATGTTGTGGTGGGTTCTTGTGGCTTTTTGTTTGTCTTTGTTGTCAGCCAATACAGCAAACCATGTATTGTGTTCATCAATGATTGTAATATTATACGCGACATTTATATCCAAGTTATGCGAAAAGTGTATATGAGAAGTATATGCACTCAAATCAAAAATTTCTGGGCTGGTTTTCTGTATTGACAATACTTTTTGTAAACAAAATTAGATTATGATAGTTTCTACAATCGGTATTGTTAACGATTTTAACAATATTGCGGAAATTCGAAAGTTGTTTTTGTTTTCTATGTTTGGAACAAAAGATGGTATTTTTGGATTTGGATTACAATGTTTGAACAAAACAAATACATTTTTGGAACCAAAACATATATTTTTGTTCCAACAAAAGCGAAAAATATTTTTTCTCTGCGTGCGGTGAACTTTTGTATTGGGAAAGTCATGCCCGGTCAACTTTTGTATGGGAAAAGTCATGCCCGGTGAACTTTTGTATTGGGAAAGTCATGCCCGGTGAACTTTTGTATTGGGAAAGTCATGCCCGGTGATCTTTTGTACTGGGAAAGTCATGCCCGGTGAACTTTTGTTTGGGAAAAGTCATGCCCGGTGATCTTTTGTACTGGGAAAGTCATGCCCGGTGAACTTTTGTATGGGAAAAGTCATGCCCGGTCAACTTTTGTATTGGGAAAGTCATGCCCGGTCAACTTTTGTATTGGGAAAGTCATGCCCGGTGAACTTTTGTATTGGGAAAGTCATGCCCGGTGATCTTTTATACTGGGAAAGTCATGCCCGGTGAACTTTTGTATTGGGAAAGTCATGCCCGGTGAACTTTTGTATTGGGAAAGTCATGCCCGGTGAACTTTTGTACTGGGAAAGTCATGCCCGGTGAACTTTTGTATTGGGAAAGTCATGCCCGCACGCAGAGAAAAAAATATGTTTGATCCAACAATATTCCAAGAGCAAAATATGTATTGTTAACATATTGTTGGATTCCTCATGTAGTATTGTAAATCCAAAAATAGTTTGTGTCAACTGAACAATATTTCTCTCTTTTCTTCGAAAAGTTGTTTCTCTTCTCTCGCTATTCTATGCCGTGTTGAAAAAACAATTTTGGTGAGTTGTGGTGTGTTTGTATGACATGCTGCCCTTACCTTTGTTTTTGTGTGTATGTACTTGTGAGACTCTTGTTTTTATTTGTTTCTGTTTTGTTTCATTCTTCTTTCCTTTTCATGTTTGTTATGGTGTTTAATTATTCCTTATGTTGTGGTGGGTTCTTGTGGCTTTTTGTTTGTCTTTGTTGTCAGCCAATGCAGCAAACCATGTATTGTGTTCATCAATGATTGTAATATTATACGCGACATTTATATCCAAGTTATGCGAAAAGTGTATATGAGAAGTATATGCACTCAAATCAAAAATTTCTGGGCTGGTTTTCTGTATTGACAATACTTTTTGTAAACAAAATTAGATTATTATAGTTTCTACAATCGGTATTGTTAACGATTTTAACAATATTGCGGAAATTCGAAAGTTGTTTTTGTTTTCTATGTTTGGAACAAAAGATGGTATTTTTGGATTTGGATTACAATGTTTGAACAAAACAAATACATTTTTGGAACCAAAACATATATTTTTGTTCCAACAAAAGCGAAAAATATTTTTTCTCTGCGTGCGGTGAACTTTTGTATTGGGAAAGTCATGCCCGGTCAACTTTTGTATGGGAAAAGTCATGCCCGGTGAACTTTTGTATTGGGAAAGTCATGCCCGGTCAACTTTTGTATTAGGAAAGTCATCCCCGGTGAACTTTTGTATGGGAAAAGTCATGCCCGGTGATCTTTTGTACTGGGAAAGTCATGCCCGGTGAACTTTTGTATTGGGAAAGTCATGCCCGGTGAACTTTTGTATTGGGAAAGTCATGCCCGGTGAACTTTTGTATTGGGAAAGTCATGCCCGGTGAACTTTTGTATTGGGAAAGTCATGCCCGGTGAACTTTTGTATTGGGAAAGTCATGCCCGGTCAACTTTTGTATTGGGAAAGTCATGCCCGGTGAACTTTTGTATTGGGAAAGTCATGCCCGGTGAACTTTTGTATTGGGAAAGTCATGCCCGGTCAACTTTTGTATTAGGAAAGTCATGCCCGGTGAACTTTTGTATGGGAAAAGTCATGCCCGGTGATCTTTTGTACTGGGAAAGTCATGCCCGGTGAACTTTTGTCTTGGGAAAGTCATGCCCGGTGAATTTTTGTATTGGGAAAGTCATGCCCGGTGAACTTTTGTATTGGGAAAGTCATGCCCGGTGAACTTTTGTACTGGGAAAGTCATGCCCGGTGAACTTTTGTATTGGGAAAGTCATGCCCGGTGAACTTATGTATTGGGAAAGTCATGCCCGGTGAACTTTTGTATTGGGAAAGTCATGCCCGGTGATCTTTTGTACTGGGAAAGTCATGCCCGGTGAACTTTTGTATTGGGAAAGTCATGCCCGGTGAACTTTTGTATTGGGAAAGTCATGCCCGGTGAACTTTTGTATTGGGAAAGTCATGCCCGGTCAACTTTTGTATTGGGAAAGTCATGCCCGGTGATCTTTTGTACTGGGAAAGTCATGCCCGGTGAACTTTTGTATGGGAAAAGTCACACCCGGTGAACTTTTGTATTGGGAAAGTCATGCCCGGTGAACTTTTGTATTGGGAAAGTCATGCCCGGTGATCTTTTGTACTGGGAAAGTCATGCCCGGTCAACTTTTGTACTGGGAAAGTCATGCCCGGTGAACTTTTGTATTGGGAAAGTCATGCCCGGTGAACTTTTGTATTGGGAAAGTCATGCCCGGTCAACTTTTGTATTGGGAAAGTCATGCCCGGTGATCTTTTGTACTGGGAAAGTCATGCCCGGTGAACTTTTGTATGGGAAAAGTCACACCCGGTCAACTTTTGTATTGGGAAAGTCATGCCCGGTCAACTTTTGTATTGGGAAAGTCATGCCCGGTGAACTTTTGTATGGGAAAAGTCATGCCCGGTGAACTTTTGTATTGGGAAAGTCATGCCCGGTGATCTTTTGTATTGGGAAAGTCATGCCCGGTGAACTTTTGTATTGGGAAAGTCATGCCCGGTGAACTTTTGTATGGGAAAAGTCATGCCCGGTGAACATTTGTATTGGGAAAGTCATGCCCGGTGAACTTTTGTATTGGGAAAGTCATGCCCGGTGAACTTTTGTATTGGGAAAGTCATGCCCGGTGAACTTTTGTATTGAGAAAGTCATGACCGGTGAACTTTTGTATTGGGAAAGTCATGCCCGGTGATCTTTCGTACTGGGAAAGTCATGCCCGGTGAACTTTTGTATGGGAAAAGTCATGCCCGGTGAACTTTTGTATTGGGAAAGTCATGCCCGGTGAACTTTTGTATTGGGAAAGTCATGCCCGGTGAACTTTTGTACTGGGAAAGTCATGCCCGGTGAACTTTTGTATTGGGAAAGTCATGCCCGGTCAACTTTTGTATTGGGAAAGTCATGCCCGGTGAACTTTTGTATTGGGAAAGTCATGCCCGGTGAACTTTTGTACTGGGAAAGTCATGCCCGGTGAACTTTTGTATTGGGAAAGTCATGCCCGGTCAACTTTTGTATTGGGAAAGTCATGCCCGGTCAACTTTTGTATTGGGAAAGTCATGCCCGGTGATCTTTTGTACTGGGAAAGTCATGCCCGGTGAACTTTTGTATGGGAAAAGTCATGCCCGGTGATCTTTTGTACTGGGAAAGTCATGCCCGGTCAACTTTTGTACTGGGAAAGTCATGCCCGGTGAACTTTTGTATTGGGAAAGTCATGCCCGGTGAACTTTTGTATTGGGAAAGTCATGCCCGGTGAACTTTTGTACTGGGAAAGTCATGCCCGGTGAACTTTTGTATTGGGAAAGTCATGCCCGGTGAACTTTTGTATTGGGAAAGTCATGCCCGGTGAACTTTTGTATTGGGAAAGTCATGCCCGGTGAACTTTTGTACTGGGAAAGTCATGCCCGGTGAACTTTTGTATTGGGAAAGTCATGCCCGGTGAACTTTTGTATTGGGAAAGTCATGCCCGGTGAACTTTTGTATTGGGAAAGTCATGCCCGGTGAACTTTTGTATTGGGAAAGTCATGCCCGTTGAACTTTTGTATTGGGAAAGTCATGCCCGGTGAACTTTTGTATTGGGAAAGTCATGCCCGGTCAACTTTTGTATTGGGAAAGAAATGCCCGGTGAACTTTTGTACTGGGAAAGTCATGCCCGGTGAGCTTTTGTATTGGGAAAGTCATGCCCGGTGAACTTTTGTATGGGAAAAGTCATGCCCGGTGAACTTTTGTATGGGAAAAGTCATGCACGGTGAACTTTTGTATTGGGAAAGTCATGCCCGGTCAACTTTTGTATTGGGAAAGTCATGCCCGGTGATCTTTTGTACTGGGAAAGTCATGCCCGGTGAACTTTTGTATTGGGAAAGTCATGCCCGGTCAACTTTTGTATTGGGAAAGTCATGCCAGGTCAACTTTTGTATTGGGAAAGTCATGCCCGGTGATCTTTTGTACTGGGAAAGTCATGCCCGGTGAACTTTTGTATGGGAAAAGTCATGCCCGGTGATCTTTTGTACTGGGAAAGTCATGCCGGGTTAACTTTTGTATGGGAAAAGTCATGCCCGGTGAACTTTTGTATTGGGAAAGTCATGCCCGGTCAACTTTTGTATTAGGAAAGTCATGCCCGGTGAACTTTTGTACTGGGAAAGTCATGCCCGGTGAACTTTTGTATTGGGAAATCATGCCCGGTCAACTTTTGTATTGGGAAAGTCATGCCCGGTGAACTTTTGTATTGGGAAAGTCATGCCCGGTGAACTTTTGTATGGGAAAAGTCATGCCCGGTGAACTTTTGTATGGGAAAAGTCATGCCCGGTGAACTTTTGTATTGGGAAAGTCATGCCCGGTGATCTTTTGTGCTGGGAAAGTCATGCCCGGTGAACTTTTGTATAGGGAAAGTCATGCCCGGTCAACTTTTGTATTGGGAAAGTCATGCCCGGTGATCTTTTGTACTGGGTAAGTCATGCCCGGTGAACTTTTGTATTGGGAAAGTCATGCCCGGTCAACTTTTGTATTGGGAAAGTCATGCCCGGTGAACTTTTGTATTGGGAAAGTCATGCCCGGTGAACTTTTGTATGGGATAAGTCATGCCCGGTGAACTTTTGTATGGGAAAAGTCATGCCCGGTGAACTTTTGTATTGGGAAAGTCATGCCCGGTGATCTTTTGTACTGGGAAAGTCATGCCCGGTGAACTTTTGTATTGGGAAAGTCATGCCCGGTGAACTTTTGTATTGGGAAAGTCATGCCCGGTGATCTTTTGTACTGGGTAAGTCATGCCCGGTGAACTTTTGTATTGGGAAAGTCATGCCCGGTGAACTTTTGTATTGGGAAAGTCATGCCCGGTGAACTTTTGTACTGGGAAAGTCATGCCCGGTGAACTTTTGTATTGGGAAAGTCATGCCCGGTGAACTTTTGTATTGGGAAAGTCATGCCCGGTCAACTTTGTATGGGAAAAGTCATGCCCGGTGAACTTTTGTATTGGGAAAGTCATGCCCGGTCAACTTTTGTATTAGGAAAGTCATGCCCGGTGAACTTTTGTATGGGAAAAATCATGCCCGGTGATCTTTTGTACTGGGAAAGTCATGCCCGGTGAACTTTTGTATTGGGAAAGTCATGCCCGGTGAACTTTTGTATTGGGAAAGTCATGCCCGGTGAACTTTTGTATTGGGAAAGTCATGCCCGGTGAACTTTTGTACTGGGAAAGTCATGCCCGGTGAACTTTTGTATTGGGAAAGTCATGCCCGGTGAACTTTTGTATTGGGAAAGTCATGCCCGGTGAACTTTTGTATTGGGAAAGTCATGCCCGGTCAACTTTTGTATTGGGAAAGTCATGCCCGGTGAACTTTTGTACTGGGAAAGCCATGCCCGGTGAACTTTTGTATTGGGAAAGTCATGCCCGGTGAACTTTTGTATTGGGAAAGTCATGCCCGGTCAACTTTTGTATGGGAAAAGTCATGCCCGGTGAACTTTTGTATGGGAAAAGTCATGCCCGGTGAACTTTTGTATTGGGAAAGTCATGCCCGGTGATCTTTTGTATTGGGAAAGTCATGCCCGGTCAACTTTTGTATGGGAAAAGTCATGCCCGGTGAACTTTTGTATTGGGAAAGTCATGCCCGGTCAACCTTTGTATTAGGAAAGTCATGCCCGGGGAACTTTTGTATGGGAAAAGTCATCTCCGGTGAACTTTTGTATTAGGAAAGTCATGCCCGGTCAACTTTTGTACTGTGAAAGTCATGCCCGGTGAACTTTTGTACTGGGAAAGTCATGCCCGGTGATCTTTTGTACTGGGAAAGTCATGCCCGGTGAACTTTTGTATTGGGAAAGTCATGCCCGGTGAACTTTTGTATTGGGAAATTCATGCCCGGTGAACTTTTGTATTGGGAAAGTCATGCCCGGTCAACTTTTGTATTGGGAAAGTCATGCCCGGTGATCTTTTGTACTGGGAAAGTCATGCCCGGTGAACTTTTGTATTGGAAAAGTCATGCCCGGTCAACTTTTGTATTGGGAAAGACATCCCCTGAACTTTTGTATTGGGAAAGTCATGCCCGGTGAACTTTTGTATTGGGAAAGTCATGCCCGGTGATCTTTTGTACTGGGAAAGTCATGCCCGGTGAACTTTTGTATTGGGAAAGTCATGCCCGGTGAACTTTTGTTTTGGGAAAGTCATGCCCGGTGAACATTTGTACTGGGAAAGTCATGCCCGGTCAACTTTGGTATTGGGAAAGTCATGCCCGGTCAACTTTTGTATTGGGAAAGTCATGCCCGGTGAACTTTTGTTTTGGGAAAGTCATGCCCGGTGAACTTTTGTATTGGGAAAGTCATGCCCGGTGAACTTTTGTTTTGGGAAAGTCATGCCCGGTGAACTTTTGTATTGGGAAAGTCATGCCCGGTGAACATTTGTACTGGGAAAGTCATGCCCGGTGAACTTTTGTTTTGGGAAAGTCATGCCCGGTGAACATTTGTACTGGGAAAGTCATGCCCGGTGAACTTTTGTTTTGGGAAAGTCATGCCCGGTGAACTTTTGTATTGGGAAAGTCATGCCCGGTGAACTTTTGTACTGGGAAAGTCATGCCCGGTGAACTTTTGTATTGGGAAAGTCATGCCCGGTCAACTTTTGTATTGGGAAAGTCATGCCCGGTCAACTTTTGTATTGGGAAAGTCATGCCCGGTGATCTTTTGTACTGGGAAAGTCATGCCCGGTGAACTTTTGTATGGGAAAAGTCATGCCCGGTGATCTTTTGTACTGGGAAAGTCATGCCCGGTCAACTTTTGTACTGGGAAAGTCATGCCCGGTGAACTTTTGTATTGGGAAAGTCATGCCCGGTGAACTTTTGTATTGGGAAAGTCATGCCCGGTGAACTTTTGTACTGGGAAAGTCATGCCCGGTGAACTTTTGTATTTGGAAAGTCATGCCCGGTGAACTTTTGTATTGGGAAAGTCATGCCCGGTGAACTTTTGTATTGGGAAAGTCATGCCCGGTGAACTTTTGTACTGGGAAAGTCATGCCCGGTGAACTTTTGTATTGGGAAAGTCATGCCCGGTGAACTTTTGTATTGGGAAAGTCATGCCCGGTGAACTTTTGTATTGGGAAAGTCATGCCCGGTGAACTTTTGTATTGGGAAAGTCATGCCCGGTCAACTTTTGTATTAGGAAAGTCATGCCCGGTGAACTTTTGTACTGGGAAAGTCATGCCCGGTGAACTTTTGTATTGGGAAAGTCATGCCCGGTCAACTTTTGTATTGGGAAAGTCATGCCCGGTGAACTTTTGTATTGGGAAAGTCATGCCTGGTGAACTTTTGTATGGGAAAAGTCATGCCCGGTGAACTTTTGTATGGGAAAAGTCATGCCCGGTGAACTTTTGTATTGGGAAAGTCATGCCCGGTGATCTTTTGTACTGGGAAAGTCATGCCCGGTGAACTTTTGTATTGGGAAAGTCATGCCCGGTGAACTTTTGTATTGGGAAAGTCATGCCCGGTGAACTTTTGTATTGGGAAAGTCATGCCCGGTGATCTTTTGTACTGGGTAAGTCATGCCCGGTGAACTTTTGTATTGGGAAAGTCATGCCCGGTGAACTTTTGTATTGGGAAAGTCATGCCCTGTGAACTTTTGTACTGGGAAAGTCATGCCCGGTGAACTTTTGTATTGGGAAAGTCATGCCCGGTGAACTTTTGTATTGGGAAAGTCATGCCCGGTCAACTTTTGTATGGGAAAAGTCATGCCCGGTGAACTTTTGTATTGGGAAAGTCATGCCCGGTGAACTTTTGTATTGGGAAAGTCATGCCCGGTGAACTTTTGTATTGGGAAAGTCATGCCCGGTGAACTTTTGTATTGGGAAAGTCATGCCCGGTGAACTTTTGTACTGGGAAAGTCATGCCCGGTGAACTTTTGTATTGGGAAAGTCATGCCCGGTGAACTTTTGTATTGGGAAAGTCATGCCCGGTCAACTTTTGTATTGGGAAAGTCATGCCCGGTGAACTTTTGTATTGGGAAAGTCATGCCCGGTCAACTTTTGTATGGGAAAAGTCATGCCCGGTGAACATTTGTACTGGGAAAGTCATGCCCGGTCAACTTTGGTATTGGGAAAGTCATGCCCGGTCAACTTTTGTATTGGGAAAGTCATGCCCGGTGAACTTTTGTACTGGAAAAGTCATGCCCGGTGATCTTTTGTACTGGGAAAGTCATGCCCGGTGAACTTTTGTATGGGAAAAGTCATGCCCGGTGATCTTTTGTACTGGGAAAGTCATGCCCGGTCAACTTTTGTACTGGGAAAGTCATGCCCGGTGAACTTTTGTATTGGGAAAGTCATGCCCGGTGAACTTTTGTATTGGGAAAGTCATGCCCGGTGAACTTTTGTATTGGGAAAGTCATGCCCGGTGAACTTTTGTATTTGGAAAGTCATGCCCGGTGAACTTTTGTATTGGGAAAGTCATGCCCGGTGAACTTTTGTATTGGGAAAGTCATGCCCGGTGAACTTTTGTACTGGGAAAGTCATGCCCGGTGAACTTTTGTATTGGGAAAGTCATGCCCGGTGAAATTTTGTATTGGGAAAGTCATGCCCGGTGAACTTTTGTATTGGGAAAGTCATGCCCGGTGAACTTTTGTATTGGGAAAGTCATGCCCGGTCAACTTTTGTATTAGGAAAGTCATGCCCGGTGAACTTTTGTACTGGGAAAGTCATGCCCGGTGAACTTATGTATTGGGAAAGTCATGCCCGGTCAACTTTTGTATTGGGAAAGTCATGCCCGGTGAACTTTTGTATTGGGAAAGTCATGCCCGGTGAACTTTTGTATGGGAAAAGTCATGCCCGGTGAACTTTTGTATGGGAAAAGTCATGCCCGGTGAACTTTTGTATTGGGAAAGTCATGCCCGGTGATCTTTTGTACTGGGAAAGTCATGCCCGGTGAACTTTTGTATTGGGAAAGTCATGCCCGGTCAACTTTTGTATTGGGAAAGTCATGCCCGGTGAACTTTTGTATTGGGAAAGTCATGCCCGGTGATCTTTTGTACTGGGTAAGTCATGCCCGGTGAACTTTTGTATTGGGAAAGTCATGCCCGGTGAACTTTTGTATTGGGAAAGTCATGCCCTGTGAACTTTTGTACTGGGAAAGTCATGCCCGGTGAACTTTTGTATTGGGAAAGTCATGCCCGGTGAACTTTTGTATTGGGAAAGTCATGCCCGGTCAACTTTTGTATGGGAAAAGTCATGCCCGGTGAACTTTTGTATTGGGAAAGTCATGCCCGGTGAACTTTTGTATTGGGAAAGTCATGCCCGGTGAACTTTTGTATTGGGAAAGTCATGCCCGGTGAACTTTTGTATTGGGAAAGTCATGCCCGGTGAACTTTTGTACTGGGAAAGTCATGCCCGGTGAACTTTTGTATTGGGAAAGTCATGCCCGGTGAACTTTTGTATTGGGAAAGTCATGCCCGGTCAACTTTTGTATTGGGAAAGTCATGCCCGGTGAACTTTTGTATTGGGAAAGTCATGCCCGGTCAACTTTTGTATGGGAAAAGTCATGCCCGGTGAACATTTGTACTGGGAAAGTCATGCCCGGTCAACTTTGGTATTGGGAAAGTCATGCCCGGTCAACTTTTGTATTGGGAAAGTCATGCCCGATGAACTTTTGTATTGGGAAAGTCATGCCCGGTGAACTTTTGTACTGGGAAAGTCATGCCCGGTGAACTTTTGTATTGGGAAAGTCATGCCCGGTCAACTTTTGTATTGGGAAAGTCATGCCCGGTCAACTTTTGTATTGGGAAAGTCATTCCCGGTGATCTTTTGTACTGGGAAAGTCATGCCCGGTGAACTTTTGTATGGGAAAAGTCATGCCCGGTGATCTTTTGTACTGGGAAAGTCATGCCCGGTCAACTTTTGTACTGGGAAAGTCATGCCCGGTGAACTTTTGTATTGGGAAAGTCATGCCCGGTGAACTTTTGTATTGGGAAAGTCATGCCCGGTGAACTTTTGTACTGGAAAAGTCATGCCCGGTGAACTTTCGTATTTGGAAAGTCATGCCCGGTGAACTTTTGTATTGGGAAAGTCATGCCCGGTGAACTTTTGTATTGGGAAAGTCATGCCCGGTGAACTTTTGTACTGGGAAAGTCATGCCCGGTGAACTTTTGTATTGGGAAAGTCATGCCCGGTGAACTTTTGTATTGGCAAAGTCATGCCCGGTGAACTTTTGTATTGGGAAAGTCATGCCCGGTGAACTTTTGTATTGGGAAAGTCATGCCCGTTGAACTTTTGTATTGGGAAAGTCATGCCCGGTGAACTTTTGTATTGGGAAAGTCATGGCCGGTCAACTTTTGTATTGGGAAAGTCATGCCCGGTCAACTTTTGTATTGGGAAAGTCATGCCCGGTCAACTTTTGTATTGGGAAAGTCATTCCCGGTGATCTTTTGTACTGGGAAAGTCATGCCCGGTGAACTTTTGTATGGGAAAAGTCATGCCCGGTGATCTTTTGTACTGGGAAAGTCATGCCCGGTCAACTTTTGTACTGGGAAAGTCATGCCCGGTGAACTTTTGTACTGGGAAAGTCATGCCCGGTGAACTTTTGTATTGGGAAAGTCATGCCCGGTCAACTTTTGTATTGGGAAAGTCATGCCCGGTCAACTTTTGTATTGGGAAAGTCATGCCCGGTGATCTTTTGTACTGGGAAAGTCATGCCCGGTGAACTTTTGTATTGGGAAAGTCATGCCCGGTCAACTTTTGTATGGGAAAAGTCATGCCCGGTGAACTTTTGTATTGGGAAAGTCATGCCCGGTCAACTTTTGTATTAGGAAAGTCATGCCCGGTGAAGTTTTGTATGGGAAAAGTCATGCCCGGTGAACTTTTGTACTGGGAAAGTCATGCCCGGTGAACTTTTGTATTGGGAAAGTCATGCCCGGTGAACTTTTGTATTAGGAAAGTCATGCCCGGTGAACTTTTGTATTGGGAAAGTCATGCCCGGTGAACTTTTGTATTGGAAAAGTCATGCCCGGTGAACTTTTGTACTGGGAAAGTCATGCCCGGTGAACTTTTGTATTGGGAAAGTCATGCCCGGTGAACTTTTGTATTGGGAAAGTCATGCCCGGTGAACTTTTGTATTGGGAAAGTCATGCCCGGTCAACTTTTGTATTGGGAAAGTCATGCCCGGTGAACTTTTGTACTGGGAAAGTCATGCCCGGTGAACTTTTGTATTGGGAAAGTCATGCCCGGTGAACTTTTGTATTAGGAAAGTCATGCCCGGTCAACTTTTGTACTGGGAAAGTCATGCCCGGTGAACTTTTGTATTGGGAAAGTCATGCCCGGTGAACTTTTGTATTGGGAAAGTCATGCCCGGTGAACTTTTGTATTGGGAAAGTCATGCCCGGTCAACTTTTGTATTAGGAAAGTCATGCCCGGTGAACTTTTGTATGGGAAAAGTCATGCCCGGTGAACTTTTGTACTGGGAAAGTCATGCCCGGTGAACTTTTGTATTGGGAAAGTCATGCCCGGTGAACTTTTGTATTAGGAAAGTCATGCCCGGTGAACTTTTGTATTGGGAAAGTCATGCCCGGTGAACTTTTGTATTGGAAAAGTCATGCCCGGTGAACTTTTGTACTGGGAAAGTCATGCCCGGTCAACTTTTGTATTGGGAAAGTCATGCCCGGTGATCTTTTGTACTGGGAAAGTCATGCCCGGTGAACTTTTGTATGGGAAAAGTCATGCCCGGTGATCTTTTGTACTGGGAAAGTCATGCCCGGTCAACTTTTGTATGGGAAAAGTCATGCCCGGTGAACTTTTGTATTGGGAAAGTCATGCCCGGTCAACTTTTGTATTAGGAAAGTCATGCCCGGTCAACTTTTGTACTGGGAAAGTCATGCCCGGTGAACTTTTGTATTGGGAAAGTCATGCCCGGTGAACTTTTGTATTGGGAAAGTCATGCCCGGTGAACTTTTGTATTGGGAAAGTCATGCCCGGTGAACTTTTGTATGGGAAAAGTCATGCCCGGTGAACTTTTGTATGGGAAAAGTCATGCCCGGTGAACTTTTGTATTGGGAAAGTCATGCCCGGTGATCTTTTGTACTGGGAAAGTCATGCCCGGTGAACTTTTGTATTGGGAAAGTCATGCCCGGTCAACTTTTGTATTGGGAAAGTCATGCCCGGTGAACTTTTGTATTGGGAAAGTCATGCCCGGTGATCTTTTGTACTGGGTAAGTCATGCCCGGTGAACTTTTGTATTGGGAAAGTCATGCCCGGTGAACTTTTGTATTGGGAAAGTCATGCCCGGTGAACTTTTGTACTGGGAAAGTCATGCCCGGTGAACTTTTGTATTGGGAAAGTCATGCCCGGTGAACTTTTGTATTGGGAAAGTCATGCCCGGTCAACTTTTGTATGGGAAAAGTCATGCCCGGTGAACTTTTGTATTGGGAAAGTCATGCCCGGTCAACTTTTGTATTAGGAAAGTCATGCCCGGTGAACTTTTGTATGGGAAAAGTCATGCCCGGTGAACTTTTGTACTGGGAAAGTCATGCCCGGTGAACTTTTGTATTGGGAAAGTTATGCCCGGTGAACTTTTGTATTGGGAAAGTCATGCCCGGTCAACTTTTGTATGGGAAAAGTCATGCCCGGTGAACTTTTGTATGGGAAAAGTCATGCCCGGTGAACTTTTGTATTGGGAAAGTCATCTCCGGTGAACTTTTGTATTAGGAAAGTCATGCCCGGTCAACTTTTGTATTGTGAAAGTCATGCCCGGTGAACTTTTGTACTGGGAAAGTCATGCCCGGTCAACTTTTGTATGGGAAAAGTCATGCCCGGTGAACTTTTGTATTGGGAAAGTCATGCCCGGTGAACTTTTGTATTAGGAAAGTCATGCCCGGTGAACTTTTGTATTGGGAAAGTCATGCCCGGTGAACTTTTGTATTGGAAAAGTCATGCCCGGTGAACTTTTGTACTGGGAAAGTCATGCCCGGTGAACTTTTGTATGGGAAAAGTCATGCCCGGTGAACTTTTGTATTGGGAAAGTCATGCCCGGTCAACTTTTGTATTAGGAAAGTCATGCCCGGTGAACTTTTGTATGGGAAAAGTCATGCCCGGTGAACTTTTGTACTGGGAAAGTCATGCCCGGTGAACTTTTGTATTGGGAAAGTCATGCCCGGTGAACTTTTGTATTGGGAAAGTCATGCCCGGTCAACTTTTGTATGGGAAAAGTCATGCCCGGTGAACTTTTGTATGGGAAAAGTCATGCCCGGTGAACTTTTGTATTGGGAAAGTCATCTCCGGTGAACTTTTGTATTAGGAAAGTCATGCCCGGTCAACTTTTGTATTGGGAAAGTCATGCCCGGTCAACTTTTGTATTGGGAAAGTCATGCCCGGTCAACTTTTGTATGGGAAAAGTCATGCCCGGTGAACTTTTGTATTGGGAAAGTCATGCCCGGTGAACTTTTGTATTAGGAAAGTCATGCCCGGTGAACTTTTGTATTGGGAAAGTCATGCCCGGTGAACTTTTGTATTGGAAAAGTCATGCCCGGTGAACTTTTGTACTGGGAAAGTCATGCCCGGTGAACTTTTGTATTGAGAAAGTCATGCCCGGTGAACTTTTGTATTGGGAAAGTCATGCCCGGTGAACTTTTGTATTGGGAAAGTCATGCCCGGTCAACTTTTGTATTGGGAAAGTCATGCCCGGTGAACTTTTGTACTGGGAAAGTCATGCCCGGTGAACTTTTGTATTGGGAAAGTCATGCCCGGTGAACTTTTGTATTGGGAAAGTCATGCCCGGTCAACTTTTGTATGGGAAAAGTCATGCCCGGTGAACTTTTGTATGGGAAAAGTCATGCCCGGTGAACTTTTGTATTGGGAAAGTCATGCCCGCTGATCTTTTGTATTGGGAAAGTCATGCCCGGTCAACTTTTGTATGGGAAAAGTCATGCCCGGTGAACTTTTGTATTGGTAAAGTCATGCCCGGTCAACTTTTGTATTAGGAAAGTCATGCCCGGTGAACTTTTGTATGGGAAAAGTCATCTCCGGTGAACTTTTGTATTAGGAAAGTCATGCCCGGTCAACTTTTGTATTGTGAAAGTCATGCCCGGTGAACTTTTGTACTGGGAAAGTCATGCCCGGTGATCTTTTGTACTGGGAAAGTCATGCCCGGTGAACTTTTGTATTGGGAAAGTCATGCCCGGTGAACTTTTGTATTGGGAAATTCATGCCCGGTGAACTTTTGTATTGGGAAAGTCATGCCCGGTCAACTTTTGTATTGGGAAAGTCATGCCCGGTCAACTTTTGTATTGGGAAAGTCATGCCCGGTGATCTTTTGTACTGGGAAAGTCATGCCCGGTGAACTTTTGTATTGGGAAAGTCATGCCCGGTCAACTTTTGTATTGGGAAAGTCATGCCCGGTGAACTTTTGTATTGGGAAAGTCATGCCCGGTGAACTTTTGTATTGGGAAAGTCATGCCCGGTGATCTTTTGTACTGGGAAAGTCATGCCCGGTGAACTTTTGTATTGGGAAAGTCATCCCCGGTGAACTTTTGTATTGGGAAAGTCATGCCCGGTGAACTTTTGTATTGGGAAAGTCATGCCCGGTGAACTTTTGTATTGGGAAAGTCATGCCCGGTGAACTTTTGTACTGGGAAAGCCATGCCCGGTGAACTTTTGTATGGGAAAAGCCATGCCCGGTGAACTTTTGTATGGGAAAAGTCATGCCCGGTGAACTTTTGTATTGGGAAAGTCATGCCCGGTGAACTTTTGTATGGGAAAAGTCATGCCCGGTGATCTTTTGTACTGGGAAAGTCATGCCCGGTGATCTTTTATACTGGGAAAGTCATGCCCGGTGAACTTTTGTACTGGGAAAGTCATGCCCGGTGAACTTTTGTATTGGGAAAGTCATGCCCGGTGAACTTTTGTATTGGGAAAGTCATGCCCGGTCAACTTTTGTATGGGAAAAGTCATGCCCGGTGAACTTTTGTATGGGAAAAGTCATGCCCGGTGAACTTTTGTATTGGGAAAGTCATCTCCGGTGAACTTTTGTATTAGGAAAGTCATGCCCGGTCAACTTTTGTATTGGGAAAGTCATGCCCGGTCAACTTTTGTATTGGGAAAGTCATGCCCGGTCAACTTTTGTATGGGAAAAGTCATGCCCGGTGAACTTTTGTATTGGGAAAGTCATGCCCGGTGAACTTTTGTATTAGGAAAGTCATGCCCGGTGAACTTTTGTATTGGGAAAGTCATGCCCGGTGAACTTTTGTATTGGAAAAGTCATGCCCGGTGAACTTTTGTACTGGGAAAGTCATGCCCGGTGAACTTTTGTATTGAGAAAGTCATGCCCGGTGAACTTTTGTATTGGGAAAGTCATGCCCGGTGAACTTTTGTATTGGGAAAGTCATGCCCGGTCAACTTTTGTATTGGGAAAGTCATGCCCGGTGAACTTTTGTACTGGGAAAGTCATGCCCGGTGAACTTTTGTATTGGGAAAGTCATGCCCGGTGAACTTTTGTATTGGGAAAGTCATGCCCGGTCAACTTTTGTATGGGAAAAGTCATGCCCGGTGAACTTTTGTATGGGAAAAGTCATGCCCGGTGAACTTTTGTATTGGGAAAGTCATGCCCGCTGATCTTTTGTATTGGGAAAGTCATGCCCGGTCAACTTTTGTATGGGAAAAGTCATGCCCGGTGAACTTTTGTATTGGGAAAGTCATGCCCGGTCAACTTTTGTATTAGGAAAGTCATGCCCGGTGAACTTTTGTATGGGAAAAGTCATCTCCGGTGAACTTTTGTATTAGGAAAGTCATGCCCGGTCAACTTTTGTATTGTGAAAGTCATGCCCGGTGAACTTTTGTACTGGGAAAGTCATGCCCGGTGATCTTTTGTACTGGGAAAGTCATGCCCGGTGAACTTTTGTATTGGGAAAGTCATGCCCGGTGAACTTTTGTATTGGGAAATTCATGCCCGGTGAACTTTTGTATTGGGAAAGTCATGCCCGGTCAACTTTTGTATTGGGAAAGTCATGCCCGGTCAACTTTTGTATTGGGAAAGTCATGCCCGGTGATCTTTTGTACTGGGAAAGTCATGCCCGGTGAACTTTTGTATTGGGAAAGTCATGCCCGGTCAACTTTTGTATTGGGAAAGTCATGCCCGGTGAACTTTTGTATTGGGAAAGTCATGCCCGGTGAACTTTTGTATTGGGAAAGTCATGCCCGGTGATCTTTTGTACTGGGAAAGTCATGCCCGGTGAACTTTTGTATTGGGAAAGTCATCCCCGGTGAACTTTTGTATTGGGAAAGTCATGCCCGGTGAACTTTTGTATTGGGAAAGTCATGCCCGGTGAACTTTTGTATTGGGAAAGTCATGCCCGGTGAACTTTTGTACTGGGAAAGCCATGCCCGGTGAACTTTTGTATGGGAAAAGCCATGCCCGGTGAACTTTTGTATGGGAAAAGTCATGCCCGGTGAACTTTTGTATTGGGAAAGTCATGCCCGGTGAACTTTTGTATGGGAAAAGTCATGCCCGGTGATCTTTTGTACTGGGAAAGTCATGCCCGGTGATCTTTTATACTGGGAAAGTCATGCCCGGTGAACTTTTGTATTGGGAAAGTCATGCCCGGTGAACTTTTGTACTGGGAAAGTCATGCCCGGTGAACTTTTGTACTGGGAAAGTCATGCCCGGTGAACTTTTGTACTGGGAAAGTCATGCCCGGTGAACTTTTGTATTGGGAAAGTCATGCCCGGTGAACTTTTGTATTGGGAAAGTCATGCCCGGTGAACTATTGTATTGGGAAAGTCATGCCCGGTCAACTTTTGTATTGGGAAAGTCATGCCCGGTGAACTTTTGTATTGGGAAAGTCATGCCCGGTGAACTTTTGTATTGGGAAAGTCATGCCCGGTGAACTTTTGTATTGGGAAAGTCATGCCCGGTGAACTTTTGTATTGGGAAAGTCATGCCCGGTGAACTTTTGTATTGGGAAAGTCATGCCCGGTGAACTTTTGTATTGGGAAAGTCATGCCCGGTCAACTTTTGTATTGGGAAAGTCATGCCCGGTGAACTTTTGTACTGGGAAAGTCATACCCGGTGAACTTTTGTATTGGGAAAGTCATGCCCGGTGAACTTTTGTATGGGAAAAGTCATGCCCGGTGAACTTTTGTGTGGGAAAAGTCATGCCCGGTGAACTTTTGTATTGGGAAAGTCATGCCCGGTCAACTTTTGTATTGGGAAAGTCATGCCCGGTGATCTTTTGTACTGGGAAAGTCATGCCCGGTGAACTTTTGTATTGGTAAAGTCATGCCCGGTCAACTTTTGTATTGGGAAAGTCATGCCCGGTGAACTTTTGTATTGGGAAAGTCATGCCCAGTGATCTTTTGTACTGGGAAAGTCATGCCCGGTGAACTTTTGTATGGGAAAAGTCATGCCCGGTGATCTTTTGTACTGGGAAAGTCATGCCCGGTGAACTTTTGTATGGGAAAAGTCATGCCCGGTGAACTTTTGTATTGGGAAAGTCATGCCCGGTCAACTTTTGTATTAGGAAAGTCATGCCCGGTGAACTTTTGTACTGGGAAAGTCATGCCCGGTGAACTTTTGTATTGGGAAAGTCATGCCCGGTCAACTTTTGTATTGGGAAAGTCATGCCCGGTGATCTTTTGTACTGGGAAAGTCATGCCCGGTGAACTTTTGTATTGGGAAAGTCATGCCCGGTGAACTTTTGTATTGGGAAAGTCATGCCCGGTGAACTTTTGCATGGGAAAAGTCATGCCCGGTGAACTTTTGTATGGGAAAAGTCATGCCCGGTGAACTTTTGTATTGGGAAAGTCATGCTCGGTGATCTTTTGTACTGGGAAAGTCATGCCCGGTGAACTTTTGTATTGGGAAAGTCATGCCCGGTGAACTTTTGTATTGGGAAAGTCATGCCCGGTGATCTTTTGTACTGGGAAAGTCATGCCCGGTGAACTTTTGTATGGGAAAAATCATGCCCGGTGAACTTTTGTATTGGGAAAGTCATGCCCGGTGAACTTTTGTACTGGGAAAGTCATGCCCGGTGAACTTTTGTATTGGGAAAGTCAGGCCCGGTGAACTTTTGTATTGGGAAAGTCATACCCGGTGAACTTTTGTATTGGGAAAGTCATGCCCGGTGAACTTTTGTACTGGGAAAGTCATGCCCGGTGATCTTTTGTACTGGGAAAGTCATGCCCGGTCAACTTTTGTATTGGGAAAATCATGCCCCGTTATCTTTTGTACTGGGAAAGTCATGCCCGGTGAACTTTTGTATTGGGAAAGTCATGCCCGGTGAACTTTTGTACTGGGAAAGTCATGCCCGGTGAACTTTTGTACTGGGAAAGTCATGCCCGGTGAACTTTTGTATTGGGAAAGTCATGTCCGGTGAACTTTTGTATTGGGAAAGTCATGCCCGGTGAACTTTTGTATTGGGAAAGTCATGCCCGGTGATCTTTTGTACTGGGAAAGTCATGCCCGGTGAACTTTTGTATTGGGAAAGTCATACCCGGTGAACTTTTGTATTGGGAAAGTCATGCCCGGTGAACTTTTGTACTGGGAAAAGTCATGCCCGGTGAACTTTTGTATTGGGAAAGTCATGCCCGGTCAACTTTTGTATTGGGAAAGTCATGCCCCGTTATCTTTTGTACTGGGAAAGTCATGCCCGGTGAACTTTTGTATTGAGAAAGTCATGCCCGGTGAACTTTTGTACTGGGAAAGTCATGCCCGGTGAACTTTTGTACTGGGAAAGTCATACCCGGTGAACTATTGTATTGGGAAAGTCATGCCCGGTGAACTTTTGTATTGGGAAAGTCATGCCCGGTGAAATTTGTATTGGGAAAGTCATGCCCGGTCAACTTTTGTATTGGGAAAGTCATGCCCGGTGAACTTTTGTATTGGGAAAGTCATGCCCGGTGAACTTTTGTATTGGGAAAGTCATGCCCGGTGAACTTTTGTATTGGGAAAGTCAAGCCCGGTCAACTTTTGTATTGGGAAAGTCATGCCCGGTGATCTTTTGTACTGGGAAAGTCATGCCCGGTGAACTTTTGTATGGGAAAAGTCATGCCCGGTGAACTTTTGTATTGGGAAAGTCATGCCCGGTGAACTTTTGTACTGGGAAAGTCATGCCCGGTGAACTTTTGTATTGGGAAAGTCATGCCCGGTGAACTTTTGTATTGGGAAAGTCATGCCCGGTCAACTTTTGTATTGGGAAAGTCATGCCCGGTGATCTTTTGTACTGGGAAAGTCATGCCCGGTGAACTTTTGTATGGGAAAAGTCATGCCCGGTCAACTTTTGTATTGGGAAAGTCATGCCCGGTCAACTTTTGTATTGGGAAAGTCATGCCCGGTGAACTTTTGTATTGGGAAAGTCATGCCCGGTGATCTTTTGTACTGGGAAAGTCATGCCCGGTGAACTTTTGTATTGGGAAAGTCATGCCCGGTGATCTTTTGTATTGGGAAAGTCATGCCCGGTGAACTTTTGTATTGGGAAAGTCATGCCCGGTGAACTTTTGTATGGGAAAAGTCATGCCCGGTGAACTTTTGTATTGGGAAAGTCATGCCCGGTGAACTTTTGTATTGGGAAAGTCATGTCCGGTGAACTTTTGTATTGGGAAAGTCATGCCCGGTGAACTTTTGTATTGGGAAAGTCATGCCCGGTGAACTTTTGTATTGGGAAAGTCATGCCCGGGGAACTTTTGTATTGGGAAGGTCATGCCCGGTGATCTTTTGTACTGGGAAAGTCATGCCCGGTGAACTTTTGTATGGGAAAATTCATGCCCGGTGAACTTTTGTATTGGGAAAGTCATGCCCGGTGAACTTTTGTATTGGGAAAGTCATGCCCGGTGAACTTTTGTACTGGGAAAGTCATGCCCGGTGAACTTTTGTATTGGGAAAGTCATGCCCGGTGAACTTTTGTATTGGGAAAGTCATGCCCGGTCAACTTTTGTATTGGGAAAGTCATGCCCGGTTATCTTTTGTACTGGGAAATTCATGCCCGGTGAACTTTTGTATTGGGAAAGTCATGCCCGGTGAACTTTTGTATTGGGAAAGTCATGCCCGGTCAACTTTTGTATTGGGAAAGTCATGCCCGGTTATCTTTTGTACTGGGAAAGTCATGCCCGGTCAACTTTTGTATTGGGAAAGTCATGCCCGGTGATCTTTTGTACTGGGAAAGTCATGCCCGGTGAACCTTTGTATTGGGAAAGTCATGCCCGGTGAACTTTTGTATTGGGAAAGTCATGCCCGGTGAACTTTTGTATTGGGAAAGTCATGCCCGGTGAACTTTTGTATTGGGAAAGTCATGCCCGGTGAACTTTTGTACTGGGAAAGTCATGCCCGGTGAACTTTTGTACTGTGAAAGTCATGCCCGGTCAACTTTTGTATTGGGAAAGTCATGCCCGGTGATCTTTGGTACTGGGAAAGTCATGCCCGGTCAACTTTTGTATTGGGAAAGTCATGCTCGGTGAACTTTTGTATTGGGAAAGTCATGCCCGGTGAACTTTTGTATTGGGAAAGTCATGCCCGGTGAACTTTTGTATTGGGAAAGTCATGCCCGGTGAACTTTTTTATTGGGAAAGTCATGCCCGGTGAACTTTTGTATTGGGAAAGTCATGCCCGGTCAACTTTTGTATTGGGAAAGTCATGCCCGGTGAACTTATGTACTGGGAAAGTCATGCCCGGTGAACTTTTGTATTGGGAAAGTCATGCCCGGTGAACTTTTGTATTGGGAAAGTCATGCCCGGTCAACTTTTGTATTGGGAAAGTCATGCCCGGTGATCTTTTGTACTGGGAAAGTCATGCCCGGTGAACTTTTGTATGGGAAAAGTCATGCCCGGTGAACTTTTGTATTGGGAAAGTCATGCCCGGTGAACTTTTGTATTGGGAAAGTAATGCCCGGTGAACTTTTGTACTGGGAAAGTCATGCCCGGTGAACTTTTGTATTGGGAAAGTCATGCCCGGTCAACTTTTGTATTGGGAAAGTCATGCCCGGTCAACTTTTGTATTGGGAAAGTCATGCCCGGTGATCTTTTGTACTGGGAAAGTCATGCCCGGTGAACTTTTGTATTGGGAAAGCCATGCCCGGTGAACTTTTGTATTGGGAAAGTCATGCCCGGTGATCTTTTGTACTGGGAAAGTCATGCCCGGTGAACTTTTGTATGGGAAAAGTCATGCCCGGTGAACTTTTGTATGGGAAAAGTCATGCCCGGTGAACTTTTGTATTGGGAAAATCATGCCCGGTGAACTTTTGTATGGGAAAAGTCATGCCCGGTGATCTTTTGTACTGGGAAAGTCATGCCCGGTGATCTTTTGTACTGGGAAAGTCATGCCCGGTCAACTTTTGTATTGGGAAAGTCATGCCCGGTCAACTTTTGTACTGGGAAAGTCATGCCCGGTGAACTTTTGTACTGGGAAAGTCATGCCCGGTGAACTTTTGTATTGGGAAAGTCATGCCCGGTGAACTTTTGTATTGGGAAAGTCATGCCCGGTGAACTTTTGTATTGGGAAAGTCATGCCCGGTGAACTTTTGTATTGGGAAAGTCATGCCCGGTGATCTTTTGTACTGGGAAAGTCATGCCCGGTGAACTTTTGTATGGGAAAATTCATGCCCGGTGAACTTTTGTATGGGAAAAGTCATGCCCGGTGAACTTTTGTATTGGGAAAGTCATGCCCGGTGAACTTTTGTATGGGAAAAGTCATGCCCGGTGATCTTTTGTACTGGGAAAGTCATGCCCGGTGATCTTTTGTACTGGGAAAGTCATGCCCGGTCAACTTTTGTATTGGGAAAGTCATGCCCGGTCAACTTTTGTACTGGGAAAGTCAAGCCCGGTGAACTTTTGTACTGGGAAAGTCATGCCCGGTGAACTTTTGTATTGGGAAAGTCATGCCCGGTAAACTTTTGTATTGGGAAAGTCATGCCCGGTGAACTTTTGTATTGGGAAAGTCATGCCCGGTGAACTTTTGTATTGGGAAAGTCATGCCCGGTCAACTTTTGTATTGGGAAAGTCATGCCCGGTGAACTTTTGTATTGGGAAAGTCATGCCCGGTGAACTTTTGTATTGGGAAAGTCATGCACGGTGAACTTTTGTATTGGGAAAGTCATGCCCGGTGAACTTTTGTATTGGGAAAGTCATGCACGGTGAACTTTTGTATTGGGAAAGTCATGCCCGGTGAACTTTTGTATTGGGAAAGTCATGGC
>NW_027412227.1:0-53366 GCF_047663935.1 Musca autumnalis
TACAAAAGTTCACCGGGCATGACTTTCCCAATACAAAAGTTCACCGGGCATGACTTTCCCAATACAAAAGTTCACCGGGCATGACTTTCCCAATACAAAAGTTCACCGGGCATGACTTTCTCAACCGGGCATGACTTTCCCAATACAAAAGTTCACCGGAGATGACTTTCCCAATACAAAAGTTCACCGGGCATGACTTTCCCAATACAAATGTTCACCGGGCATGACTTTCCCAATACAAAAGTTCACCGGGCATGACTTTCCCAATACGAAAGTTCACCGGAGATGACTTTCCCAATACAAAAGTTCACCGGGCATGAATTTCCCAATACAAATGTTCACCGGGCATGACTTTGCCAATACAAAAGTTCACCGGAGATGACTTTCCCAATACAAAAGTTCACCGGGCATGACTTTCCCAATACAAAAGTTCACCGGGCATGACTTTTCCCATACAAAAGTTCACCGGAGATGACTTTTCCCATACAAAAGTTCACCGGGCATGACTTTCCCAATACAAAAGTTCACCGGGCATGACTTTTCCCATACAAAAGTTCACCGGGCATGACTTTCCCAATACAAAAGTTCACCGGGCATGACTTTCCCAATACAAAAGTTCACCGGGCATGACTTTCCCAATACAAAAGTTCACCGGGCATGACTTTCCCAATACAAAAGTTCACCGGGCATGACTTTCCCAATACAAAAGTTCACCGGAGATGACTTTCCCAATACAAAAGTTCACCGGGCATGACTTTCCCAATACAAAAGTTCACCGGGCATGACTTTCCCAATACAAAAGTTCACCGGAGATGACTTTCCCAATACAAAAGTTCACCGGGCATGACTTTCCCAATACAAAAGTTCACCGGGCATGACTTTCCCAATACAAAAGTTCACCGGAGATGACTTTTCCCATACAAAAGTTCACCGGAGATGACTTTCCCAATACAAAAGTTCACCGGGCATGACTTTCCCAATAAAAAAGTTCACCGGGCATGACTTTTCCAATACAAAAGTTCACCGGGCATGACTTTCCCAATACAAATGTTCACCGGGCATGACTTTCCCAATACAAAAGTTCACCGGGCATGACTTTCCCAATACAAAAGTTCACCGGGCATGAATTTCCCAATACAAATGTTCACCGGGCATGACTTTGCCAATACAAAAGTTCACCGGAGATGACTTTCCCAATACAAAAGTTCACCGGGCATGACTTTCCCAATACAAAAGTTCACCGGGCATGAATTTCCCAATACAAATGTTCACCGGGCATGACTTTGCCAATACAAAAGTTCACCGGGCATGACTTTCTCAATACAAAAGTTCACCGGGCATGACTTTCCCAATACAAAAGTTCACCGGGCATGACTTTCCCAATACAAAAGTTCACCGGAGATGACTTTTCCCATACAAAAGTTCACCGGGCATGACTTTCCCAATACAAAAGTTCACCGGGCATGATTTTCCCAATACAAAAGTTCACCGGGCATGACTTTCCCAATACAAAAGTTCACCGGCATGACTTTCCCAATACAAAATTTCACCGGGCATGACTTTCCCAATACAAAAGTTCACCGGGCATGACTTTCCCAATACAAAAGTTCATCGGAGATGACTTTCCCAATACAAAAGTTCGACGGAGATGACTTTCCCAATACAAAAGTTCACCGGGCATGACTTTCCCAATACAAAAGTTCACCGGGCATGACTTTCCCAATACAAAAGTTCACCGGGCATGACTTTCCTAATACAAAAGTTCACCGGGCATGACTTTGCCAATACAAAAGTTCACCGGGCATGACTTTCCCAATACAAAAGTTCACCGGAGATGACTTTTCCAATACAAAAGTTCACCGGGCATGGCTTTCCCAACACAAAAGTTCACCGGGCATGACTTTCCCAATACAAAAGTTCACCGGGCATGACTTTCCCAATACAAAAGTTCACCGGGCATGACTTTCCCAATACAAAAGTTCACCGGGCATGACTTTCTCAATACAAAAGTTCACCGGGCATGACTTTCCCAATACAAATGTTCACCGGGCATGACTTTCCCAATACAAAAGTTCACCGGGCATGACTTTCCCAATACAAAAGTTCACCGGAGATGACTTTCCCAATACAAAAGTTCACCGGGCATGACTTTCCCAATACAAAAGTTCACCGGGCATGACTTTCCCAATACAAAAGTTCACCGGGCATGACTTTCCCAATACAAAAGTTCACCGGAGATGACTTTCCCAATACAAAAGTTCACCGGGCATGACTTTCCCAATACAAAAGTTCACCGGAGATGACTTTCCCAATACAAAAGTTCACCGGGTATGACTTTCCCAATACAAAAGTTCACCGGGCATGACTTTCCCAATACAAAAGTTCACCGGGCATGACTTTCCCAATACAAAAGTTCACCGGGCATGACTTTCCCAATCAGAGTACGTAAAAATACTTTAAATAATATTTCCAATCGTTTCGTTTCGTATTTTCCATAGGAACAATAAAAAACGAAACATAACCCTCGTTGGCCGAGCTCGCTGTTTAGTTTTGTTTTGTTTATATTCGTGAGTGCGAACAAAACGAAAAGCGAAAAGTACTCAACTCCACAAGAGCAGATAGAAAACGGAATAGTACTAAACACATGTGAATAAATCTAAAACGTTTGGTGGTTGATAAAATTCACTGTGGTATGCTGATTGGTGGTTGATAAAATTCACTGTGGTATGCTGATGCTATCTTATCGGGTTGTTAAGCAATCACATGTGTGTGTGTGTGTGTGTCTGAATGTGTCATTGACAATACGCACGGCAAACGTTTCCCAAAAATACTTCTTGTTTCGGTGGTGAATGAAACTACTCGACAAAGCATAACCAAAGTTACATTTCCGCAATTGTACGGTTTCCATCTTTTTACATTGAAAAGTTTGTGTTTTTGTTTTGGTTGTGAGAATGAAACGATTAAGAGAAGCTGAAAAGTTTGTGGCTTTGTGTGATTGGTACGGGAATCGTTTTGTTTGTTTCCGTTCATTGTTCCCAATACAAAAGTTCACCGGGCATGACTTTCCCAATACAAAAGTTCACCGGAGATGACTTTCTCAATACAAAAGTTCACCGGGCATGACTTTCCCAATACAAAAGTTCACCGGGCATGACTTTCCCAATACAAAAGTTCACCGGGCATGACTTTCCCAATACAAAAGTTCACCGGGCATGACTTTCCCAATACAAATGTTTACCGGGCATGGCTTTCCCAACACAAAAGTTCACCGGGCATGACTTTCCCAATACAAAAGTTCACCGGGCATGACTTTCCCAATACAAAAGTTCACCGGGCATGACTTTCCCAATACAAAAGTTCACCGGGCATGGCTTTCCCAACACAAAAGTTCACCGGGCATGACTTTCTCAATACAAAAGTTCACCGGAGAAGACTTTCCCAATACAAAAGTTCACCGGGCATGACTTTCCCAATACAAAAGTTCACCGGGCATGACTTTCCCAATACAAAAGTTCACCGGGCATGACTTTCCCAATACAAAAGTTCACCGGGCATGACTTTCCCAATACAAAAGTTCACCGGGCATGACTTTCCCAATACAAAAGTTCACCGGAGATGACTTTCCCAATACAAAAGTTCACCGGAGATGACTTTCCCAATACAAAAGTTCAACGGAGATGACTTTCCCAATACAAAAGTTCACCGGGCATGACTTTCCCAATACAAAAGTTCACCGGGCATGACTTTCCCAATGCAAAAGTTCACCGGGCATGACTTTCCCAATACAAAAGTTCACCGGGCATGACTTTCCCAATACAAAAGTTCACCGGGCATGACTTTCCCAATACGAAAGTTCACCGGGCATGACTTTCCCAATACAAAAGTTCACCGGGCATGACTTTCCCAATACGAAAGTTCACCGGAGATGACTTTCCCAATAAAAAAGTTCACTGGAGATGAATTTCCCAATACAAATGTTCACCGGGCATGACTTTGCCAATACAAAAGTTCACCGGAGATGACTTTCCCAATACAAAAGTTCACCGGGCATGACTTTCCCAATACAAAAGTTCACCGGGCATGACTTTCCCAATACAAAAGTTCACCGGAGATGACTTTCCCAATACAAAAGTTCACCGGAGATGACTTTCCCAATACAAAAGTTCACCGGGCATGACTTTCCCAATACAAAAGTTCACCGGACATGACTTTCCCAATACAAAAGTTCACCGGGCATGACTTTCCCAATACAAAAGTTCACCGGGCATGACTTTCCCAATACAAAAGTTCACCGGAGATGACTTTCCCAATACAAAAGTTCACCGGGCATGACTTTCCCAATACAAAAGTTCACCGGGCATGACTTTCCCAATTCAAAAGTTCACCGGGCATGACTTTCCCAATACAAAAGTTCACCGGGCATGACTTTCCCAATACAAAAGTTCACCGGGCATGACTTTCTCAATACAAAAGTTCACCGGGCATGAATTTCCCAATACAAATGTTCACCGGGCATGACTTTGCCAATACAAAAGTTCACCGGGCATGACTTTCCCAATACAAAAGTTCACCGGGCATGACTTTCCCAATACAAAAGTTCACCGGAGATGACTTTCCCAATACAAAAGTTCACCGGGCATGACTTTCCCAATACAAATGTTCACCGGGCATGACTTTCCCAATACAAAAGTTCACCAGGCATGACTTTCCCAATACGAAAGTTCACCGGAGATGACTTTCCCAATACAAAAGTTCACCGGGCATGAATTTCCCAATACAAATGTTCACCGGGCATGACTTTGCCAATACAAAAGTTCACCGGAGATGACTTTCCCAATACAAAAGTTCACCGGGCATGACTTTCCCAATACAAAAGTTCACCGGGCATGACTTTTCCCATACAAAAGTTCACCGGAGATGACTTTTCCCATACAAAAGTTCACCGGGCATGACTTTCCCAATACAAAAGTTCACCGGGCATGACTTTTCCCATACAAAAGTTCACCGGGCATGACTTTCCCAATACAAAAGTTCACCGGGCATGACTTTCCCAATACAAAAGTTCACCGGGCATGACTTTTCCAAGACAAAAGTTCACCGGGCATGACTTTCCCAATACAAAAGTTCACCGGGCATGACTTTCCCAATACAAAAGTTCACCGGGCATGACTTTCCCAATACAAAAGTTCACCGGGCATGACTTTCCCAATACAAAAGTTCACCGGGCATGACTTTCCCAATACAAAAGTTCACCGGGCATGACTTTCTCAATACAAAAGTTCACCGGGCATGACTTTCCCAATACAAATGTTCACCGGGCATGACTTTCCCAATACAAAAGTTCACCGGGCATGACTTTCCCAATACAAAAGTTCACCGGAGATGACTTTCCCAATACAAAAGTTCACCGGGCATGACTTTCCCAATACAAAAGTTCACCGGGCATGACTTTCCCAATACAAAAGTTCACCGGGCATGACTTTCCCAATACAAAAGTTCACCGGAGATGACTTTCCCAATACAAAAGTTCACCGGGCATGACTTTCCCAATACAAAAGTTCACCGGAGATGACTTTCCCAATACAAAAGTTCACCGGGTATGACTTTCCCAATACAAAAGTTCACCGGGCATGACTTTCCCAATACAAAAGTTCACCGGGCATGACTTTCCCAATACAAAAGTTCACCGGGCATGACTTTCCCAATCAGAGTACGTAAAAATACTTTAAATAATATTTCCAATCGTTTCGTTTCGTATTTTCCATAGGAACAATAAAAAACGAAACATAACCCTCGTTGGCCGAGCTCGCTGTTTAGTTTTGTTTTGTTTATATTCGTGAGTGCGAACAAAACGAAAAGCGAAAAGTACTCAACTCCACAAGAGCAGATAGAAAACGGAATAGTACTAAACACATGTGAATAAATCTAAAACGTTTGGTGGTTGATAAAATTCACTGTGGTATGCTGATTGGTGGTTGATAAAATTCACTGTGGTATGGCTGATGCTATCTTATAGGGTTGTTAAGCAATCACATGTGTGTGTGTGTGTGTGTCTGAATGTGTCATTGACAATACGCACGGCAAACGTTTCCCAAAAATACTTCTTGTTTCGGTGGTGAATGAAACTACTCGACAAAGCATAACCAAAGTTACATTTCCGCAATTGTACGGTTTCCATCTTTTTACATTGAAAAGTTTGTGTTTTTGTTTTGGTTGTGAGAATGAAACGATTAAGAGAAGCTGAAAAGTTTGTGGCTTTGTGTGATTGGTACGGGAATCGTTTTGTTTGTTTCCGTTCATTGTTCCCAATACAAAAGTTCACCGGGCATGACTTTCCCAATACAAAAGTTCACCGGAGATGACTTTCTCAATACAAAAGTTCACCGGGCATGACTTTCCCAATACAAAAGTTCACCGGGCATGACTTTCCCAATACAAAAGTTCACCGGGCATGACTTTCCCAATACAAAAGTTCACCGGGCATGACTTTCCCAATACAAATGTTTACCGGGCATGGCTTTCCCAACACAAAAGTTCACCGGGCATGACTTTCCCAATACAAAAGTTCACCGGGCATGACTTTCCCAATACAAAAGTTCACCGGGCATGACTTTCCCAATACAAAAGTTCACCGGGCATGGCTTTCCCAACACAAAAGTTCACCGGGCATGACTTTCTCAATACAAAAGTTCACCGGAGAAGACTTTCCCAATACAAAAGTTCACCGGGCATGACTTTCCCAATACAAAAGTTCACCGGGCATGACTTTCCCAATACAAAAGTTCACCGGGCATGACTTTCCCAATACAAAAGTTCACCGGGCATGACTTTCCCAATACAAAAGTTCACCGGGCATGACTTTCCCAATACAAAAGTTCACCGGAGATGACTTTCCCAATACAAAAGTTCACCGGAGATGACTTTCCCAATACAAAAGTTCAACGGAGATGACTTTCCCAATACAAAAGTTCACCGGGCATGACTTTCCCAATACAAAAGTTCACCGGCATGACTTTCCCAATGCAAAAGTTCACCGGGCATGACTTTCCCAATACAAAAGTTCACCGGGCATGACTTTCCCAATACAAAAGTTCACCGGGCATGACTTTCCCAATACGAAAGTTCACCGGGCATGACTTTCCCAATACAAAAGTTCACCGGGCATGACTTTCCCAATACGAAAGTTCACCGGAGATGACTTTCCCAATAAAAAAGTTCACTGGAGATGAATTTCCCAATACAAATGTTCACCGGGCATGACTTTGCCAATACAAAAGTTCACCGGAGATGACTTTCCCAATACAAAAGTTCACCGGGCATGACTTTCCCAATACAAAAGTTCACCGGGCATGACTTTCCCAATACAAAAGTTCACCGGAGATGACTTTCCCAATACAAAAGTTCACCGGAGATGACTTTCCCAATACAAAAGTTCACCGGGCATGACTTTCCCAATACAAAAGTTCACCGGACATGACTTTCCCAATACAAAAGTTCACCGGGCATGACTTTCCCAATACAAAAGTTCACCGGGCATGACTTTCCCAATACAAAAGTTCACCGGAGATGACTTTCCCAATACAAAAGTTCACCGGGCATGACTTTCCCAATACAAAAGTTCACCGGGCATGACTTTCCCAATTCAAAAGTTCACCGGGCATGACTTTCCCAATACAAAAGTTCACCGGGCATGACTTTCCCAATACAAAAGTTCACCGGGCATGACTTTCTCAATACAAAAGTTCACCGGGCATGAATTTCCCAATACAAATGTTCACCGGGCATGACTTTGCCAATACAAAAGTTCACCGGGCATGACTTTCCCAATACAAAAGTTCACCGGGCATGACTTTCCCAATACAAAAGTTCACCGGAGATGACTTTCCCAATACAAAAGTTCACCGGGCATGACTTTCCCAATACAAATGTTCACCGGGCATGACTTTCCCAATACAAAAGTTCACCAGGCATGACTTTCCCAATACGAAAGTTCACCGGAGATGACTTTCCCAATACAAAAGTTCACCGGGCATGAATTTCCCAATACAAATGTTCACCGGGCATGACTTTGCCAATACAAAAGTTCACCGGAGATGACTTTCCCAATACAAAAGTTCACCGGGCATGACTTTCCCAATACAAAAGTTCACCGGGCATGACTTTTCCCATACAAAAGTTCACCGGAGATGACTTTTCCCATACAAAAGTTCACCGGGCATGACTTTCCCAATACAAAAGTTCACCGGGCATGACTTTTCCCATACAAAAGTTCACCGGGCATGACTTTCCCAATACAAAAGTTCACCGGGCATGACTTTCCCAATACAAAAGTTCACCGGGCATGACTTTTCCAATACATAAGTTCACCGGGCATGACTTTCCCAATACAAAAGTTCACCGGGCATGACTTTCCCAATACAAAAGTTCACCGGGCATGACTTTCCCAATACAAAAGTTCACCGGAGATGACTTTCCCAATACAAAAGTTCACCGGGCATGACTTTCCCAATACAAAAGTTCACCGGGCATGACTTTCCCAATACAAAAGTTCACCGGAGATGACTTTCCCAATACAAAAGTTCACCGGGCATGACTTTCCCAATACAAAAGTTCACCGGGCATGACTTTCCCAATACAAAAGTTCACCGGGCATGACTTTTCCCATACAAAAGTTCACCGGAGATGACTTTCCCAATACAAAATTTCACCGGGCATGACTTTCCCAATAAAAAAGTTCACCGGGCATGACTTTCCCAATACAAAAGTTCACCGGGCATGACTTTCCCAATACAAATGTTCACCGGGCATGACTTTCCCAATACAAAAGTTCACCGGGCATGACTTTCCCAATACAAAAGTTCACCGGGCATGAATTTCCCAATACAAATGTTCACCGGGCATGACTTTGCCAATACAAAAGTTCACCGGAGATGACTTTCCCAATACAAAAGTTCACCGGGCATGACTTTCCCAATACAAAAGTTCACCGGGCATGACTTTCCCAATACAAAAGTTCACCGGGCATGACTTTCCCAATACAAAAGTTCACCGGGCATGACTTTCCCAATACAAAAGTTCACCGGGCATGACTTTCCCAATACAAAAGTTCACCGGGCATGAATTTCCCAATACAAAAGTTCACCGGGCATGACTTTCCCAATACAAAAGTTCACCGGAGATGACTTTCCCAATACAAAAGTTCACCGGGCATGACTTTCCCAATACAAAAGTTCACGGGGCATGACTTTCCCAATACGAAAGTTCACCGGGCATGAATTTCCCAATACAAAAGTTCACCGGGCATGACTTTCCCAATACAAAAGTTTACCGGAGATGACTTTTCCCATACAAAAGTTTACCGGAGATGACTTTTCCCATACAAAAGTTCACCGGGCATGACTTTCCCAATACAAAAGTTCACCGGGCATGACTTTCCCAATACAAAAGTTCACCGGGCATGACTTTCCCAATACAAAAGTTCACCGGGCATGACTTTCCCAATACAAAAGTTCACCGGAGATGACTTTCCCAATACAAAAGTTCACCGGGCATGACTTTCCCAATACAAAAGTTCACCGGGCATGACTTTCCCAATACAAAAGTTCACCGGGCATGACTTTCCCAATACAAAAGTTCACCGGGCATGACTTTTCCCATACAAAAGTTCGCCGGAAATGACTTTTCCCAATACAAAAGTTCACCGGGCATGACTTTCCCAATACAAAAGTTCACCGGAGATGACTTTCCCAATACAAAAGTTCACCGGGCATGACTTTCCCAATACAAAAGTTCACCGGGCATGACTTTCCCAATACAAAAGTTCACCGGAGATAATTTCCCAATACAAAAGTTCACCGGGCATGACTTTCCCAATACAAAAGTTCACCGGGCATGACTTTTCCAATACAAAAGTTCAACGGAGATGACTTTTCCCATACAAAAGTTCAACTGAGATGACTTTCCCAATACAAAAGTTCACCGGGCATGACTTTCCCAATAAAAAAGTTCACCGGGCATGACTTTCCCAATACAAAAGTTCACCGGGCATGACTTTCCCAATACAAATGTTCACCGGGCATGACTTTCCCAATACAAAAGTTCACCGGGCATGACTTTCCCAATACAAAAGTTCACCGGGCATGAATTTCCCAATACAAATGTTCACCGGGCATGACTTTGCCAATACAAAAGTTCACCGGAGATGACTTTCCCAATACAAAAGTTCACCGGGCATGACTTTCCCAATACAAAAGTTCACCGGCATGACTTTCCCAATACAAAAGTTCACCGGGCATGACTTTCCCAATACAAAAGTTCACCGGGCATGACTTTCCCAATACAAAAGTTCACCGGGCATGACTTTCCCAATACAAAAGTTCACCGGGCATGACTTTCCCAATACAAAAGTTCACCGGGCATGACTTTCCCAATACAAAAGTTCACCGGAGATGACTTTCACAATACAAAAGTTCACCGGGCATGACTTTCCCAATACAAAAGTTCACCGGGCATGACTTTCCCAATACGAAAGTTCACCGGGCATGACTTTCCCAATACAAAAGTTCACCGGGCATGACTTTCCCAATACGAAAGTTCACCGGAGATGACTTTCCCAATACAAAAGTTCACCGGAGATGACTTTCCCAATACAAAAGTTCACCGGGCATGACTTTCCCAATACGAAAGTTCACCGGGCATGACTTTCCCAATACAAAAGTTCACCGGAGATGACTTTCCCAATACAAAAGTTCACCGGGCATGACTTTCCCAATACAAAAGTTCACCGGGCATGGCTTTCCCAACACAAAAGTTCACCGGGCATGAATTTCCCAATACAAAAGTTCACCGGGCATGACTTTCCCAATACAAAAGTTCACCGGGCATGACTTTCCCAATACAAAAGTTCACCGGGCATGATTTTCCCAATACAAAAGTTCACCGGGCATGACTTTCCCAATACAAAAGTTCACCGGGCATGACTTTCCCAATACAAAATTTCACCGGGCATGACTTTCCCAATACAAAAGTTCACCGGAGATGACTTTTCCCATACAAAAGTTTACCGGGCATGACTTTCCCAATACAAATGTTCACCGGGCATGACTTTCCCTATACAAAAGTTCACCGGGCATGACTTTCCTAATGCAAAAGTTCACCGGGCATGACTTTCCCAATACAAAAGTTCACCGGAGATGACTTTTCCCATACAAAAGTTTACCGGGCATGACTTTCCCAATACAAATGTTCACCGGGCATGACTTTCCCAATACAAAAGTTCACCGGGCATGACTTTCCTAATGCAAAAGTTCACCGTAGATGACTTTCCCAATACAAAAGTTCACCGGGCATGACTTTCCCAATACAAAAGTTCACAGGGCATGACTTTCCCAATACAAAAGTTCACCGGGCATGACTTTCCCAATACAAAAGTTCACCGGGCATGACATTCCCAATACAAAAGTTCACCGGCGATGACTTTTCCCATACAAAAGTTCACCGGAGATGACTTTCCCAATACAAAAGTTCACCGGGCATGACTTTCCCAATTCAAAAGTTCACCGGGCATGACTTTCCCAATACAAAAGTTCACCGGGCATGACTTTCCCAATACAAAAGTTCACCGGAGATGACTTTTCCCATACAAAAGTTCACCGGGCATGACTTTCCCAATACAAATGTTCACCGGGCATGACTTTCCCAATACAGAAGTTCACCGGGCATGACTTTCTCAATACAAAAGTTCACCGGGCATGACTTTCCCAATACAAAAGTTCACCGGAGATGACTTTCCCAATACAAAAGTTCACCGGGCATGAATTTCCCAATACAAATGTTCACCGGGCATGACTTTGCCAATACAAAAGTTCACCGGGCATGACTTTCTCAATACAAAAGTTCGCCGGGCATGACTTTCCCAATACAAAAGTTCACCGGGCATGACTTTCCCAATACAAAAGTTCACCGGAGATGACTTTTCCCATACAAAAGTTCACCGGGCATGACTTTCCCAATACAAATGTTCACCGGAGATGACTTTCCCAATACAAAAGTTCACCGGGCATGACTTTCCCAATACAAAAGTTCACCGGAGATGACTTTCCCAATACAAAAGTTCACCGGGCATGACTTTCCCAATACAAAAGTTCACCGGGCATGACTTTCCCAATACAAAAGTTCACCGGAGATGACTTTCCCAATACAAAAGTTCGACGGAGATGACTTTCCCAATACAAAAGTTCACCGGGCATGACTTTCCCAATACAAAAGTTCACCGGGCATGACTTTCCCAATACAAAAGTTCACCGGGCATGACTTTCCTAATACAAAAGTTCACCGGGCATGACTTTGCCAATACAAAAGTTCACCGGGCATGACTTTCCCAATACAAAAGTTCACCGGAGATGACTTTTCCAATACAAAAGTTCACCGGGCATGGCTTTCCCAACACAAAAGTTCACCGGGCATGACTTTCCCAATACAAAAGTTCACCGGGCATGACTTTCCCAATACAAAAGTTCACCGGGCATGACATTCCCAATACAAAAGTTCACCGGGCATGACTTTCCCAATACAAAAGTTCACCGGGCATGACTTTCTCAATACAAAAGTTCACCGGGCATGACTTTCCCAATACAAATGTTCACCGGGCATGACTTTCCCAATACAAAAGTTCACCGGGCATGACTTTCCCAATACAAAAGTTCACCGGAGATGACTTTCCCAATACAAAAGTTCACCGGGCATGACTTTCCCAATACAAAAGTTCACCAGGCATGACTTTCCCAATACAAAAGTTCACCGGGCATGACTTTCCCAATACAAAAGTTCACCGGAGATGACTTTCCCAATACAAAAGTTCACCGGGCATGACTTTCCCAATACAAAAGTTCACCGGAGATGACTTTCCCAATACAAAAGTTCACCGGGCATGACTTTCCCAATACAAAAGTTCACCGGGCATGACTTTCCCAATACAAAAGTTCACCGGAGATGACTTTCCCAATACAAAAGTTCACCGGGCATGACTTTCCCAATACAAAAGTTCACCGGGCATGACTTTCCCAATACAAAAGTTCACCGGAGATGAATTTCCCAATACAAAAGTTCACCGGGCATGACTTTCCCAATACAAAAGTTCACCGGGCATGACTTTCCCAATACAAAAGTTCACCGGAGATGAATTTCCCAATACAAAAGTTCACCGGGCATGACTTTCCCAATACAAAAGTACACCGGGCATGACTTTCCCAATACAAAAGTTCAACGGAGATGACTTTTCCCATACAAAAGTTCAACTGAGATGACTTTCCCAATACAAAAGTTCACCGGGCATGACTTTCCCAATAAAAAAGTTCACCGGGCATGACTTTCCCAATACAAAAGTTCACCGGGCATGACTTTCCCAATACAAATGTTCACCGGGCATGACTTTCCCAATACAAAAGTTCACCGGGCATGACTTTCCCAATACAAAAGTTCACCGGGCATGAATTTCCCAATACAAATGTTCACCGGGCATGACTTTGCCAATACAAAAGTTCACCGGAGATGACTTTCCCAATACAAAAGTTCACCGGGCATGACTTTCCCAATACAAAAGTTCACCGGGCATGACTTTCCCAATACAAAAGTTCACCGGGCATGACTTTCCCAATACAAAAGTTCACCGGGCATGACTTTCCCAATACAAAAGTTCACCGGGCATGACTTTCCCAATACAAAAGTTCACCGGGCATGACTTTCCCAATACAAAAGTTCACCGGGCATGACTTTCCCAATACAAAAGTTCACCGGAGATGACTTTCCCAATACAAAAGTTCACCGGGCATGACTTTCCCAATACAAAAGTTCACCGGGCATGACTTTCCCAATACGAAAGTTCACCGGGCATGACTTTCCCAATACAAAAGTTCACCGGGCATGACTTTCCCAATACGAAAGTTCACCGGAGATGACTTTCCCAATACAAAAGTTCACCGGAGATGACTTTCCCAATACAAAAGTTCACCGGGCATGACTTTCCCAATACGAAAGTTCACCGGGCATGACTTTCACAATACAAAAGTTCACCGGAGATGACTTTCCCAATACAAAAGTTCACCGGGCATGACTTTTCCAATACAAAAGTTCACCGGGCATGGCTTTCCCAACACAAAAGTTCACCGGGCATGACTTTCCCAATACAAAAGTTCACCGGGCATGACTTTCCCAATACAAAAGTTCACCGGGCATGACTTTCCCAATACAAAAGTTCACCGGGCATGATTTTCCCAATACAAAAGTTCACCGGGCATGACTTTCCCAATACAAAAGTTCACCGGGCATGACTTTCCCAATACAAAATTTCACCGGGCATGACTTTCCCAATACAAAAGTTCACCGGAGATGACTTTTCCCATACAAAAGTTTACCGGGCATGACTTTCCCAATACAAATGTTCACCGGGCATGACTTTCCCAATACAAAAGTTCACCGGGCATGACTTTCCTAATGCAAAAGTTCACCGGGCATGACTTTCCCAATACAAAATTTCACCGGGCATGACTTTCCCAATACAAAAGTTCACCGGAGATGACTTTTCCCATACAAAAGTTTACCGGGCATGACTTTCCCAATACAAATGTTCACCGGGCATGACTTTCCCAATACAAAAGTTCACCGGGCATGACTTTCCTAATGCAAAAGTTCACCGTAGATGACTTTCCCAATACAAAAGTTCACCGGGCATGACTTTCCCAATACAAAAGTTCACCGGGCATGACTTTCCCAATACAAAAGTTCACCGGGCATGACATTCCCAATACAAAAGTTCACCGGAGATGACTTTTCCCATACAAAAGTTCACCGGAGATGACTTTCCCAATACAAAAGTTCACCGGGCATGACTTTCCCAATTCAAAAGTTCACCGGGCATGACTTTCCCAATACAAAAGTTCACCGGGCATGACTTTCCCAATACAAAAGTTCACCGGAGATGACTTTTCCCATACAAAAGTTCACCGGGCATGACTTTCCCAATACAAATGTTCACCGGGCATGACTTTCCCAATACAAAAGTTCACCGGGCATGACTTTCTCAATACAAAAGTTCACCGGGCATGACTTTCCCAATACAAAAGTTCACCGGAGATGACTTTCCCAATACAAAAGTTCACCGGGCATGAATTTCCCAATACAAATGTTCACCGGGCATGACTTTGCCAATACAAAAGTTCACCGGGCATGACTTTCTCAATACAAAAGTTCGCCGGGCATGACTTTCCCAATACAAAAGTTCACCGGGCATGACTTTCCCAATACAAAAGTTCACCGGAGATGACTTTTCCCATACAAAAGTTCACCGGGCATGACTTTCCCAATACAAATGTTCACCGGAGATGACTTTCCCAATACAAAAGTTCACCGGGCATGACTTTCCCAATACAAAAGTTCACCGGAGATGACTTTCCCAATACAAAAGTTCACCGGGCATGACTTTCCCAATACAAAAGTTCACCGGGCATGACTTTCCCAATACAAAAGTTCACCGGAGATGACTTTCCCAATACAAAAGTTCGACGGAGATGACTTTCCCAATACAAAAGTTCACCGGGCATGACTTCCCAATACAAAAGTTCACCGGGCATGACTTTCCCAATACAAAAGTTCACCGGGCATGACTTTCCTAATACAAAAGTTCACCGGGCATGACTTTGCCAATACAAAAGTTCACCGGGCATGACTTTCCCAATACAAAAGTTCACCGGAGATGACTTTTCCAATACAAAAGTTCACCGGGCATGGCTTTCCCAACACAAAAGTTCACCGGGCATGACTTTCCCAATACAAAAGTTCACCGGGCATGACTTTCCCAATACAAAAGTTCACCGGGCATGACATTCCCAATACAAAAGTTCACCGGGCATGACTTTCCCAATACAAAAGTTCACCGGGCATGACTTTCTCAATACAAAAGTTCACCGGGCATGACTTTCCCAATACAAATGTTCACCGGGCATGACTTTCCCAATACAAAAGTTCACCGGGCATGACTTTCCCAATACAAAAGTTCACCGGAGATGACTTTCCCAATACAAAAGTTCACCGGGCATGACTTTCCCAATACAAAAGTTCACCAGGCATGACTTTCCCAATACAAAAGTTCACCGGGCATGACTTTCCCAATACAAAAGTTCACCGGAGATGACTTTCCCAATACAAAAGTTCACCGGGCATGACTTTCCCAATACAAAAGTTCACCGGAGATGACTTTCCCAATACAAATGTTCACCGGGCATGACTTTCCCAATACAAAAGTTCACCGGGCATGACTTTCCCAATACAAAAGTTCACCGGGCATGACTTTCCCAATACAAAAGTTCACCGGGCATGACTTTCCCAATCAGAGTACGTAAAAATACTTTAAATAACATTTCCAATCGTTTCGTTTCGTATTTTCCATAGGAACAATACAAAACGAAACATAACCCTCGTTGGCCGAGCTCGCTGTTTAGTTTTGTTTTGTTTATATTCGTGAGTGCGAACAAAACGAAAAGCGAAAAGTACTCAACTCCACAAGAGCAGATAGAAAACGGAATAGTACTAAACACATGTGAATAAATCAAAAACGTTTGGTGGTTGATAAAATTCACTGTGGTATGCTGATTGGTGGTTGATAAAATTCACTGTGGTATGCTGATGCTATCTTATAGGGTTGTTAAGCAATCACATGTGTGTGTGTGTGTGTGTCTGAATGTGTCATTGACAATACGCACGGCAAACGTTTCCCAAAAATACTTCTTGTTTCGGTGGTGAATGAAACTACTCGACAAAGCATAACCAAAGTTACATTTCCGCAATTGTACGGTTTCCATCTTTTTACATTGAAAAGTTTGTGTTTTTGTTTTGGTTGTGAGAATGAAACGATTAAGAGAAGCTGAAAACTTTGTGGCTTTGTGTGATTGGTACGGGAATCGTTTTGTTTGTTTCCGTTCATTGTTCCCAATACAAAAGTTCACCGGGCATGACTTTCCCAATACAAAAGTTCACCGGGCATGACTTTCCCAATACAAAAGTTCACCGGGCATGACTTTCCCAATACAAAAGTTCACCGGGCATGACTTTCCCAATACAAAAGTTCACCGGGCATGACTTTCCCAATACAAAAGTTCACCGGGCATGACTTTCCCAATACAAAAGTTCACCGGGCATGACTTTCCCAATACAAATGTTCACCGGAGATGACTTTCCCAATACAAAAGTTCACCGGAGATGACTTTCCCAATTCAAATGTTCACCGGGCATGACTTTGCCAATACAAAAGTTCACCGGGCATGACTTTCCCAATACAAAAGTTCACCGGAGATGACTTTTCCCATACAAAAGTTCACCGGGCATGACTTTCCCAATACAAAAGTTCACCGGGCATGACTTTCCCAATACAAAAGTTCACCGGGCATGACTTTCCCAATACAAAAGTTCACCGGGCATGAATTTCCCAATACAAATGTTCACCGGGCATGACTTTGCCAATACAAAAGTTCACCGGAGATGACTTTCCCAATACAAAAGTTCACCGAGCATGACTTTCCCAACACAAAAGTTCACCGGGCATGACTTTCCCAATACAAAAGTTCACCGGGCATGACTTTCCCAATACAAAAGTTCACCGGGCATGACTTTCCCAATACAAAAGTTCACCGGGCATGACTTTCCCAATACAAAAGTTCACCGGAGATGACTTTCCCAATACAAAAGTTCACCGGGCATGACTTTGCCAATACAAAAGTTCACCGGGCATGACTTTCCCAATACAAAAGTTCACCGGGCATGACTTTCCCAATACAAAAGTTCACCGGGCATGACTTTCCCAATACAAAAGTTCACCGGGCATGACTCTCAATACAAAAGTTCACCGGGCATGAATTTCCCAATACAAAAGTTCACCAGGCATGACTTTTCCCATACAAAAGTTCACCGGAGATGACTTTCCCAATACAAAAGTTCACCTGGCATGACTTTCCCAATACAAATGTTCACCGGGCATGACTTTCCCAATACAAAAGTTCACCGGGCATTACTTTCCCAATACAAAAGTTCACCGGGCATGGCTTTCCCAACACAAAAGTTCACCGGGCATGACTTTCCCAATACAAAAGTTCACCGGGCATGACTTTCCCAATACAAAAGTTCACCGGGCATGACTTTCCCAATACAAAAGTTCACCGGGCATGACTTTCCCAATACAAAAGTTCACCGGGCATGACTTTCTCAATACAAAAGTTCACCGGTCATGACTTTCCCAATACAAAAGTTCACCGGGCATGACTTTCCCAATACAAAAGTTCACCGGAGATGACTTTCCCAATACAAAAGTTCACCGGGCATGACTTTCCCAATACAAAAGTTCACCGGGCATGACTTTCCCAATACAAAAGTTCACCGGGCATGACTTTCCCAATACAAAAGTTCACCGGAGATGACTTTCCCAATACAAAAGTTCACCGGAGATGACTTTCCCAATACAAAAGTTCACCGGGCATGACTTTCCCAATACAAATGTTCACCGGGCATGACTTTCCCAATACAAAAGTTCACCGGAGATGACTTTTCCCATACAAAAGTTCACCGGGCATGGCTTTCCCAACACAAAAGTTCACCGGGCATGACTTTCCCAATACAAAAGTTCACCGGGCATGACTTTCTCAATACAAAAGTTCACCGGGCATGACTTTCCCAATACAAAAGTTCACCGGAGATGACTTTCCCAATACAAAAGTTCACCGGGCATGACTTTCCCAATACAAAAGTTCACCGGAGATGACTTTTCCCATACAAAAGTTCACCGGAGATGACTTTCCCAATACAAAAGTTCACCGGGCATGACTTTCCCAATACAAAAGTTCACCGGGCATGACTTTCCCAATACAAAAGTTCACCGGGCATGACTTTCCCAATACAAAAGTTCACCGGGCATGACTTTCCCAATACAAAAGTTCACCGGAGATGACTTTCCCAATACAAAAGTTCACCGGGCATGACTTTCCCAATACAAATGTTCACCGGGCATGAATTTCCCAATACAAAAGTTCACCGGGCATGACTTTCCCAATACAAAAGTTCACCGGAGATGACTTTCCCAATACAAAAGTTCACCGGGCATGACTTTCCCAATACAAAAGTTCACCGGGCATGACTTTCCCAATACAAAAGTTCACCGGGCATGACTTTCCCAATACAAATGTTCACCGGGCATGACTTTCCCAATACAAAAGTTCACCGGGCATGACTTTCCCAATACAAAAGTTCACCGGGCATGAATTTCCCAATACAAATGTTCACCGGGCATGACTTTGCCAATACAAAAGTTCACCGGAGATGACTTTCCCAATACAAAAGTTCACCGGGCATGACTTTCCCAATACAAAAGTTCACCGGGCATGACTTTCCCAATACAAAAGTTCACCGGGCATGACTTTCCCAATACAAAAGTTCACCGGGCATGACTTTCCCAATACAAAAGTTCACCGGAGATGACTTTCCCAATACAAAAGTTCACCGGGCATGACTTTCCCAATAAAAAAGTTCACCGGGCATGACTTTCCCAATACAAAAGTTCACCGGGCATGACTTTCCCAATACAAATGTTCACCGGGCATGACTTTCCCAATACAAAAGTTCACCGGGCATGACTTTCCCATACAAAAGTTCAACTGAGATGACTTTCCCAATACAAAAGTTCACCGGGCATGACTTTCCCAATAAAAAAGTTCACCGGGCATGACTTTCCCAATACAAAAGTTCACCGGGCATGACTTTCCCAATACAAATGTTCACCGGGCATGACTTTCCCAATACAAAAGTTCACCGGGCATGACTTTCCCAATACAAAAGTTCACCGGGCATGAATTTCCCAACACAAATGTTCACCGGGCATGACTTTGCCAATACAAAAGTTCACCGGAGATGACTTTCCCAATACAAAAGTTCACCGGGCATGACTTTCCCAATACAAAAGTTCACCGGGCATGACTTTCCCAATACAAAAGTTCACCGGGCATGACTTTCCCAATACAAAAGTTCACCGGGCATGACTTTCCCAATACAAAAGTTCACCGGGCATGACTTTCCCAATACAAAAGTTCACCGGGCATGACTTTCCCAATACAAAAGTTCACCGGGCATGACTTTCCCAATACAAAAGTTCACCGGAGATGACTTTCCCAATACAAAAGTTCACCGGGCATGACTTTCCCAATACAAAAGTTCACCGGGCATGACTTTCCCAATACGAAAGTTCACCGGGCATGACTTTCCCAATACAAAAGTTCACCGGGCATGACTTTCCCAATACGAAAGTTCACCGGAGATGACTTTCCCAATACAAAAGTTCACCGGAGATGACTTTCCCAATACAAAAGTTCACCGGGCATGACTTTCCCAATACGAAAGTTCACCGGGCATGACTTTCACAATACAAAAGTTCACCGGAGATGACTTTCCCAATACAAAAGTTCACCGGGCATGACTTTTCCAATACAAAAGTTCACCGGGCATGGCTTTCCCAACACAAAAGTTCACCGGGCATGACTTTCCCAATACAAAAGTTCACCGGGCATGACTTTCCCAATACAAAAGTTCACCGGGCATGACTTTCCCAATACAAAAGTTCACCGGGCATGATTTTCCCAATACAAAAGTTCACCGGGCATGACTTTCCCAATACAAAAGTTCACCGGGCATGACTTTCCCAATACAAAATTTCACCGGGCATGACTTTCCCAATACAAAAGTTCACCGGAGATGACTTTTCCCATACAAAAGTTTACCGGGCATGACTTTCCCAATACAAATGTTCACCGGGCATGACTTTCCCAATACAAAAGTTCACCGGGCATGACTTTCCTAATGCAAAAGTTCACCGGGCATGACTTTCCCAATACAAAATTTCACCGGGCATGACTTTCCCAATACAAAAGTTCACCGGAGATGACTTTTCCCATACAAAAGTTTACCGGGCATGACTTTCCCAATACAAATGTTCACCGGGCATGACTTTCCCAATACAAAAGTTCACCGGGCATGACTTTCCTAATGCAAAAGTTCACCGTAGATGACTTTCCCAATACAAAAGTTCACCGGGCATGACTTTCCCAATACAAAAGTTCACCGGGCATGACTTTCCCAATACAAAAGTTCACCGGGCATGACTTTCCCAATACAAAAGTTCACCGGGCATGACATTCCCAATACAAAAGTTCACCGGAGATGACTTTTCCCATACAAAAGTTCACCGGAGATGACTTTCCCAATACAAAAGTTCACCGGGCATGACTTTCCCAATTCAAAAGTTCACCGGGCATGACTTTCCCAATACAAAAGTTCACCGGGCATGACTTTCCCAATACAAAAGTTCACCGGAGATGACTTTTCCCATACAAAAGTTCACCGGGCATGACTTTCCCAATACAAATGTTCACCGGGCATGACTTTCCCAATACAAAAGTTCACCGGGCATGACTTTCTCAATACAAAAGTTCACCGGGCATGACTTTCCCAATACAAAAGTTCACCGGAGATGACTTTCCCAATACAAAAGTTCACCGGGCATGAATTTCCCAATACAAATGTTCACCGGGCATGACTTTGCCAATACAAAAGTTCACCGGGCATGACTTTCTCAATACAAAAGTTCGCCGGGCATGACTTTCCCAATACAAAAGTTCACCGGGCATGACTTTCCCAATACAAAAGTTCACCGGAGATGACTTTTCCCATACAAAAGTTCACCGGGCATGACTTTCCCAATACAAATGTTCACCGGAGATGACTTTCCCAATACAAAAGTTCACCGGGCATGACTTTCCCAATACAAAAGTTCACCGGAGATGACTTTCCCAATACAAAAGTTCACCGGGCATGACTTTCCCAATACAAAAGTTCACCGGGCATGACTTTCCCAATACAAAAGTTCACCGGAGATGACTTTCCCAATACAAAAGTTCGACGGAGATGACTTTCCCAATACAAAAGTTCACCGGGCATGACTTTCCCAATACAAAAGTTCACCGGGCATGACTTTCCCAATACAAAAGTTCACCGGGCATGACTTTCCTAATACAAAAGTTCACCGGGCATGACTTTGCCAATACAAAAGTTCACCGGGCATGACTTTCCCAATACAAAAGTTCACCGGAGATGACTTTTCCAATACAAAAGTTCACCGGGCATGGCTTTCCCAACACAAAAGTTCACCGGGCATGACTTTCCCAATACAAAAGTTCACCGGGCATGACTTTCCCAATACAAAAGTTCACCGGGCATGACATTCCCAATACAAAAGTTCACCGGGCATGACTTTCCCAATACAAAAGTTCACCGGGCATGACTTTCTCAATACAAAAGTTCACCGGGCATGACTTTCCCAATACAAATGTTCACCGGGCATGACTTTCCCAATACAAAAGTTCACCGGGCATGACTTTCCCAATACAAAAGTTCACCGGAGATGACTTTCCCAATACAAAAGTTCACCGGGCATGACTTTCCCAATACAAAAGTTCACCAGGCATGACTTTCCCAATACAAAAGTTCACCGGGCATGACTTTCCCAATACAAAAGTTCACCGGAGATGACTTTCCCAATACAAAAGTTCACCGGGCATGACTTTCCCAATACAAAAGTTCACCGGAGATGACTTTCCCAATACAAAAGTTCACCGGGCATGACTTTCCCAATACAAAAGTTCACCGGGCATGACTTTCCCAATACAAAAGTTCACCGGGCATGACTTTCCCAATACAAAAGTTCACCGGGCATGACTTTCCCAATCAGAGTACGTAAAAATACTTTAAATAACATTTCCAATCGTTTCGTTTCGTATTTTCCATAGGAACAATACAAAACGAAACATAACCCTCGTTGGCCGAGCTCGCTGTTTAGTTTTGTTTTGTTTATATTCGTGAGTGCGAACAAAACGAAAAGCGAAAAGTACTCAACTCCACAAGAGCAGATAGAAAACGGAATAGTACTAAACACATGTGAATAAATCAAAAACGTTTGGTGGTTGATAAAATTCACTGTGGTATGCTGATTGGTGGTTGATAAAATTCACTGTGGTATGCTGATGCTATCTTATAGGGTTGTTAAGCAATCACATGTGTGTGTGTGTGTGTCTGAATGTGTCATTGACAATACGCACGGCAAACGTTTCCCAAAAATACTTCTTGTTTCGGTGGTGAATGAAACTACTCGACAAAGCATAACCAAAGTTACATTTCCGCAATTGTACGGTTTCCATCTTTTTACATTGAAAAGTTTGTGTTTTTGTTTTGGTTGTGAGAATGAAACGATTAAGAGAAGCTGAAAACTTTGTGGCTTTGTGTGATTGGTACGGGAATCTTTTTGTTTGTTTCCGTTCATTGTTCCCAATACAAAAGTTCACCGGGCATGACTTTCCCAATACAAAAGTTCACCGGGCATGACTTTCCCAATACAAAAGTTCACCGGGCATGACTTTCCCAATACAAAAGTTCACCGGGCATGACTTTCCCAATACAAAAGTTCACCGGGCATGACTTTCCCAATACAAAAGTTCACCGGGCATGACTTTCCCAATACAAATGTTCACCGGAGATGACTTTCCCAATACAAAAGTTCACCGGAGATGACTTTCCCAATTCAAATGTTCACCGGGCATGACTTTGCCAATACAAAAGTTCACCGGGCATGACTTTCCCAATACAAAAGTTCACCGGAGATGACTTTTCCCATACAAAAGTTCACCGGGCATGACTTTCCCAATACAAAAGTTCACCGGGCATGACTTTCCCAATACAAAAGTTCACCGGGCATGACTTTCCCAATACAAAAGTTCACCGGGCATGAATTTCCCAATACAAATGTTCACCGGGCATGACTTTGCCAATACAAAAGTTCACCGGAGATGACTTTCCCAATACAAAAGTTCACCGAGCATGACTTTCCCAATACAAAAGTTCACCGGGCATGACTTTCCCAATACAAAAGTTCACCGGGCATGACTTTCCCAATACAAAAGTTCACCGGGCATGACTTTCCCAATACAAAAGTTCACCGGGCATGACTTTCCCAATACAAAAGTTCACCGGAGATGACTTTCCCAATACAAAAGTTCACCGGGCATGACTTTGCCAATACAAAAGTTCACCGGGCATGACTTTCCCAATACAAAAGTTCACCGGGCATGACTTTCCCAATACAAAAGTTCACCGGGCATGACTTTCCCAATACAAAAGTTCACCGGGCATGACTCTCAATACAAAAGTTCACCGGGCATGAATTTCCCAATACAAAAGTTCACCAGGCATGACTTTTCCCATACAAAAGTTCACCGGAGATGACTTTCCCAATACAAAAGTTCACCGGGCATGACTTTCCCAATACAAATGTTCACCGGGCATGACTTTCCCAATACAAAAGTTCACCGGGCATTACTTTCCCAATACAAAAGTTCACCGGGCATGGCTTTCCCAACACAAAAGTTCACCGGGCATGACTTTCCCAATACAAAAGTTCACCGGGCATGACTTTCCCAATACAAAAGTTCACCGGGCATGACTTTCCCAATACAAAAGTTCACCGGGCATGACTTTCCCAATACAAAAGTTCACCGGGCATGACTTTCTCAATACAAAAGTTCACCGGGCATGACTTTCCCAATACAAAAGTTCACCGGGCATGACTTTCCCAATACAAAAGTTCACCGGAGATGACTTTCCCAATACAAAAGTTCACCGGGCATGACTTTCCCAATACAAAAGTTCACCGGGCATGACTTTCCCAATACAAAAGTTCACCGGGCATGACTTTCCCAATACAAAAGTTCACCGGAGATGACTTTCCCAATACAAAAGTTCACCGGAGATGACTTTCCCAATACAAAAGTTCACCGGGCATGACTTTCCCAATACAAATGTTCACCGGGCATGACTTTCCCAATACAAAAGTTCACCGGAGATGACTTTTCCCATACAAAAGTTCACCGGGCATGGCTTTCCCAACACAAAAGTTCACCGGGCATGACTTTCCCAATACAAAAGTTCACCGGGCATGACTTTCTCAATACAAAAGTTCACCGGGCATGACTTTCCCAATACAAAAGTTCACCGGAGATGACTTTCCCAATACAAAAGTTCACCGGGCATGACTTTCCCAATACAAAAGTTCACCGGAGATGACTTTTCCCATACAAAAGTTCACCGGAGATGACTTTCCCAATACAAAAGTTCACCGGGCATGACTTTCCCAATACAAAAGTTCACCGGGCATGACTTTCCCAATACAAAAGTTCACCGGGCATGACTTTCCCAATACAAAAGTTCACCGGGCATGACTTTCCCAATACAAAAGTTCACCGGAGATGACTTTCCCAATACAAAAGTTCACCGGGCATGACTTTCCCAATACAAATGGTCACCGGGCATGACTTTCCCAATACAAAAGTTCACCGGAGATGACTTTTCCCATACAAAAGTTCACCGGGCATGACTTTCCCAATACAAAAGTTCACCGGAGATGACTTTGCCAATACAAAAGTTCACCGGAGATGACTTTTCCCATACAAAAGTTCACCGGGCATGACTTTCCCAATACAAAAGTTCACCGGGCATGACTTTCCAAATACAAAAGTTCACCGGAGAAGACTTTCCCAATACAAAAGTTCACCGGGCATGACTTTCCCAATACAAAAGTTCACCGGGCATGACTTTCCCAATACAAAAGTTCACCGGAGATGACTTTCCCAATACAAAAGTTCACCGGGCATTACTTTCCCAATACAAAAGTTCACCGGACATGACTTTCCCAATACAAAAGTTCACCGGAGATGACTTTTCCCATACAAAAGTTCAACTGAGATGACTTTCCCAATACAAAAGTTTACCGGGCATGACTTTCCCAATAAAAAAGTTCACCGGGCATGACTATCCCAACACAAAAGTTCACCGGGCATGACTTTCCCAATACAAATGTTCACCGGGCATGACTTTCCCAATACAAAAGTTCACCGGGCATGACTTTCCCAATACAAAAGTTCACCGGGCATGAATTTCCCAATACAAATGTTCACCGGGCATGACTTTGCCAATACAAAAGTTCACCGGAGATGACTTTCCCAATACAAAAGTTCACCGGGCATGACTTTCCCAATACAAAAGTTCACCGGGCATGACTTTCCCAATACAAAAGTTCACCGGGCATGACTTTCCCAATACAAAAGTTCACCGGGCATGACTTTCCCAATACAAAAGTTCACCGGGCATGACTTTCCCAATACAAAAGTTCACCGGGCATGACTTTCCCAATACAAAAGTTCACCGGGCATGACTTTCCCAATACAAAAGTTTACCGGAGATGACTTTCCCAATACAAAAGTTCACCGGGCATGACTTTCCCAATACAAAAGTTCACCGGGCATGACTTTCCCAATACGAAAGTTCACCGGGCATGACTTTCCCAATACAAAAGTTCACCGGGCATGACTTTCCCAATACGAAAGTTCACCGGAGATGACTTTCCCAATACAAAAGTTCACCGGAGATGACTTTCCCAATACAAAAGTTCACCGGGCATGACTTTCCCAATACAAAAGTTCACCGGGCATGACTTTCCCAATACAAAAGTTCACCGGAGATGACTTTCCCAATACAAAAGTTCACCGGGCATGACTTTCCCAATACAAAAGTTCACCGGGCATGACTTTCCCAATACAAAAGTTCACCGGGCATGACTTTCCCAATACAAAAGTTCACCGGGCATGACTTTCCCAATACAAAAGTTCACCGGGCATGACTTTCCCAATACAAAAGTTCACCGGGCATGACTTTCCCAATACAAAAGTTCACCGGGCATGACTTTCCCAATACAAAAGTTCACCGGGCATGACTTTGCCAATACAAAAGTTCACCGGAGATGACTTTCCCAATACAAAAGTTCACCGGGCATGACTTTCCCAATACGAAAGTTCACCGGGCATGACTTTCCCAATACAAAAGTTCACCGGGCATGACTTTCCCAATACAAAAGTTCACCGGGCATGACTTTCCCAATACAAAAGTTCACCGGGCATGACTTTCCCAATACAAAAGTTCACCGGGCATGACTTTCCCAATACAAAAGTTCACCGGGCATGACTTTCCCAATACAAAAGTTCACCGGGCATGACTTTCCCAATACAAAAGTTCACCGGGCATGACTTTCCCAATACAAAAGTTCACCGGGCATGACTTTCCCAATACAAAAGTTCACCGGGCATGACTTTCCCAATACAAAAGTTTACCGGAGATGACTTTCCCAATACAAAAGTTCACCGGGCATGACTTTCCCAATACAAAAGTTCACCGGGCATGACTTTCCCAATACGAAAGTTCACCGGGCATGACTTTCCCAATACAAAAGTTCACCGGGCATGACTTTCCCAATACGAAAGTTCACCGGAGATGACTTTCCCAATACAAAAGTTCACCGGAGATGACTTTCCCAATACAAAAGTTCACCGGGCATGACTTTCCCAATACAAAAGTTCACCGGGCATGACTTTCCCAATACAAAAGTTCACCGGAGATGACTTTCCCAATACAAAAGTTCACCGGGCATGACTTTCCCAATACAAAAGTTCACCGGGCATGACTTTCCCAATACAAAAGTTCACCGGGCATGACTTTCCCAATACAAAAGTTCACCGGGCATGACTTTCCCAATACAAAAGTTCACCGGGCATGACTTTACCAATACAAAAGTTCACCGGGCATGACTTTCCCAATACAAAAGTTCACCGGGCATGACTTTCCCAATACAAAAGTTCACCGGGCATGACTTTGCCAATACAAAAGTTCACCGGAGATGACTTTCCCAATACAAAAGTTCACCGGGCATGACTTTCCCAATACGAAAGTTCACCGGGCATGTCTTTCCCAATACAAAAGTTCACCGGGCATGACTTTCCCAATACAAAAGTTCACCGGGCATGACTTTCCCAATACAAAAGTTCACCGGGCATGACTTTCCCAATACAAAAGTTCACCGGAGATGACTTTCCCAATACAAAAGTTCACCGGGCATGACTTTCCCAATACAAAAGTTCACCGGGCATGACTTTCCCAATACAAAAGTTCACCGGGCATGACTTTCCCAATACAAAAGTTCACCGGGCATGACTTTTCCCATACAAAAGTTCACCGGAAATGACTTTTCCCAATACAAAAGTTCACCGGGCATGACTTTCCCAATACAAAAGTTCACCGGGCATGACTTTCCCAATACAAAAGTTCACCGGAGATGACTTTTCCCATACAAAAGTTCACCGGGCATGACTTTCCCAATACAAAAGTTCACCGGGCATGACTTTCCCAATACAAAAGTTCACCGGGCATGACTTTCCCAATACAAAAGTTCACCGGAGAAGACTTTCCCAATACAAAAGTTCACCGGGCATGACTTTCCCAATACAAAAGTTCACCGGGCATGACTTTCCCAATACAAAAGTTCACCGGAGATGACTTTCCCAATACAAAAGTTCACCGGGCATGACTTTCCCAATACAAAAGTTCACCGGACATGACTTTCCCAATACAAAAGTTCACCGGAGATGACTTTTCCCATACAAAAGTTCAACTGAGATGACTTTCCCAATACAAAAGTTCACCGGGCATGACTTTCCCAATAAAAAAGTTCACCGGGCATGACTTTCCCAATACAAAAGTTCACCGGGCATGACTTTCCCAGTACAAATGTTCACCGGGCATGACTTTCCCAATACAAAAGTTCACCGGGCATGACTTTCCCAATACAAAAGTTCACCGGGCATGAATTTCCCAATACAAATGTTCACCGGGCATGACTTTGCCAATACAAAAGTTCACCGGAGATGACTTTCGCAATACAAAAGTTCACCGGGCATGACTTTCCCAATACAAAAGTTCACCGGGCATGACTTCCCCAATACAAAAGTTCACCGGGCATGACTTTCCCAATACAAAAGTTCACCGGGCATGACTTTCCCAATACAAAAGTTCACCGGGCATGACTTTCCCAATACAGAAGTTCACCGGGCATGACTTTCCCAATACAAAAGTTCACCGGGCATGACTTTCCCAATACAAAAGTTCACCGGAGATGACTTTCCCAATACAAAAGTTCACCGGGCATGACTTTTCCAATACAAAAGTTCACCGGGCATGACTTTCCCAATACGAAAGTTCACCGGGCATGACTTTCCCAATACAAAAGTTCACCGGGCATGACTTTCCCAATACGAAAGTTCACCGGAGATGACTTTCCCAATACAAAAGTTCACCGGAGATGACTTTCCCAATACAAAAGTTCACCGGGCATGACTTTCCCAATACAAAAGTTAACCGGGTATGACTTTCCCAATACAAAAGTTCACCGGAGATGACTTTCCCAATACAAAAGTTCACCGGGCATGACTTTCCCAATACAAAAGTTCACCGGGCATGGCTTTCCCAACACAAAAGTTCACCGGGCATGACTTTCCCAATACAAAAGTTCACCGGGCATGACTTTCTCAATACAAAAGTTCACCGGGCATGACTTTCCCAATACAAAAGTTCACCGGAGATGACTTTCCCAATACAAAAGTTCACCGGGCATGACTTTCCCAATACAAAAGTTCACCGGAGATGACTTTTCCCATACAAAAGTTCACCGGAGATGACTTTCCCAATACAAAAGTTCACCGGGCATGACTTTCCCAATAAAAAAGTTCACCGGGCATGAATTTCCCAATACAAAAGTTCACCGGGCATGACTTTCCCAATACAAAAGTTCACCGGAGATGACTTTCCCAATACAAAAGTTCACCGGGCATGACTTTCCCAATACAAAAGTTCACCGGGCATGACTTTCCCAATACAAAAGTTCACCGGGCATGACTTTCCCAATACAAAAGTTCACCGGGCATGACTTTCCCAATACAAAAGTTCACCGGACATGACTTTCCCAATACAAATGTTCACCGGGCATGACTTTCCCAACACAAAAGTTCACCGGAGATGACTTTTCCCATACAAAAGTTCACCGGGCATGACTTTCCCAATACAAAAGTTCACCGGGCATGACTTTCCCAATACAAAAGTTCACCGGGCATGACTTTCCCAATACAAAAGTTCACCGGAGATGAATTTCCCAATACAAAAGTTGACCGGGCATGACTTTCCCAATACAAAAGTTCACCGGGCATGACTTTCCCAATACAAAAGTTCACCGGAGATGACTTTCCCAATACAAAAGTTCACCGGAGATGACTTTCCCAATACAAAAGTTCACCGGGCATGACTTTCCCAATACAAAAGTTCACCGGGCATGACTTTCCCAATACAAAAGTTCACCGGAGATGACTTTTCCCATACAAAAGTTCAACGGAGATGACTTTCCCAATACAAAAGTTCACCGGGCATGACTTTCCCAATAAAAAAGTTCACCGGGCATGACTTTCCCAATACAAAAGTTCACCGGGCATGACTTTCCCAATACAAATGTTCACCGGGCATGACTTTCCCAATACAAAAGTTCACCGGGCATGACTTTCAAAATACAAAAGTTCACCGGGCATGAATTTCCCAATACAAATGTTCACCGGGCATGACTTTGCCAATACAAAAGTTCACCGGAGACGACTTTCCCAATACAAAAGTTCACCGGGCATGACTTTCCCAATACAAAAGTTCACCGGGCATGACTTTCCCAATACAAAAGTTCACCGGGCATGACTTTCCCAATACAAAAGTTCACCGGGCATGACTTTCTCAATACAAAAGTTCACCGGGCATGACTTTCCCAATACAAAAGTTCACCGGGCATGACTTTCCCAATACAAAAGTTCACCGGGCATGACTTTCCCAATACAAAAGTTCACCGGAGATGACTTTCCCAATACAAAAGTTCACCGGGCATGACTTTCCCAACAAAAAAGTTCACCGGGCATGACTTTCCCAAAACAAAAGTTCACCGGGCATGACTTTCTCAATACAAAAGTTCACCGGGCATGACTTTCCCAATACAAAAGTTCACCGGAGATGACTTTCCCAATACAAAAGTTCACCGGGCATGACTTTCCCAATACAAAAGTTCACCGGAGATGACTTTTCCCATACAAAAGTTCACCGGAGATGACTTTCCCAATACAAAAGTTCACCGGGCATGACTTTCCCAATACAAAAGTTCACCGGAGATGACTTTTCCCATACAAAAGTTCACCGCAGATGACTTTCCCAATACAAAAGTTCACCGGGCATGACTTTCCCAATACAAAAGTTCACCGGGCATGACTTTCCCAATACAAAAGTTCACCGGAGATGACTTTCCCAATACAAAAGTTCACCGGGCATGACTTTCCCAATACAAAAGTTCACCGGGCATGACTTTCCCAATACGAAAGTTCACCGGGCATGACTTTCCCAATACAAAAGTTCACCGGGCATGACTTTCCCAATACAAAAGTTCACCGGGCATGACTTTCCCAATACAAAAGTTCACCGGGCATGACTTTCCCAATACAAATATTCACCGGGCATGACTTTCCCAATACAAAAGTTCACCGGGCATGACTTTCCCAATACAAAAGTTCACCGGGCATGAATTTCCCAATACAAATGTTCACCGGGCATGACTTTGCCAATACAAAAGTTCACCGGAGATGACTTTCCCAATACAAAAGTTCACCGGGCATGACTTTCCCAATACAAAAGTTCACCGGGCATAACTTTCCCAATACAAAAGTTCACCGGGCATGACTTTCCCAATACAAAAGTTCACCGGGCATGACTTTCTCAATACAAAAGTTCACCGGGCATGACTTTCCCAATACAAAAGTTCACCGGGCATGACTTTCCCAATACAAAAGTTCATCGGGCATGACTTTCCCAATACAAAAGTTCACCGGAGATGACTTTCCCAATACAAAAGTTCACCGGGCATGACTTTCCCAATACAAAAGTTCACCGGGCATGACTTTCCCAATACAAAAGTTCACCGGAGATGACTTTCCCAATACAAAAGTTCACCGGGCATGACTTTCCCAATACAAAAGTTTACCGGGCATGACTTTCCCAATACAAAAGTTCACCGGAGATGACTTTCCCAATACAAAAGTTCACCGGGAATGACTTTCCCAATACAAAAGTTCACCGGGCATGGCTTTCCCAACACAAAAGTTCACCGGGCATGACTTTCCCAATACAAAAGTTCACCGGGCATGACTTTCTCAATACAAAAGTTCACCGGGCATGACTTTCCCAATACAAAAGTTCACCGGAGATGACTTTCCCAATACAAAAGTTCACCGGGCACGACTTTCCCAATACAAAAGTTCACCGGAGATGACTTTTCCCATACAAAAGTTCACCGGGCATGACTTTCCCAATAAAAAAGTTCACCGGGCATGAATTTCCCAATAAAAAAGTTCACCGGGCATGACTTTCCCAATACAAAAGTTCACCGGGCATGACTTTCCCAATACAAAAGTTCACCGGAGATGACTTTTCCAATACAAAAGTTCAACGGGCATGTCTTTCCCAATACAAAAGTTCACCGGGCATGACTTTCCCAATACAAAAGTTCACCGGGCATGACTTTCCCAATACAAAAGTTCACCGGGCATGACTTTCCCAATACAAAAGTTCACCGGGCATGACTTTCCCAATACAAAAGTTCACCGGGCATGACTTTCCCAATACAAATGTTCACCGGGCATGACTTTCCCAACACAAAAGTTCACCGGGCATGACTTTCCCTATACAAAAGTTCACCGGGCATTACTTTCCCAATGCAAAAGTTCACCGGGCATGACTTTCCCAATACAAAAGTTCACCGGGCATGACTTTCTCAATACAAAAGTTCACCGGAGATGACTTTCCCTATACAAAAGTTCACCGGGCATGACTTTCCCAATACAAAAGTTCACCGGGCATGAATTTCCCAATACAAATGTTCACCGGAGATGACTTTCCCAATACAAAAGTTCACCGGGCATGACTTTCCCAATACAAATGTTCACCGGGCATGACTTTGCCAATACAAAAGTTCACCGAAGATGACTTTCCCAATACAAAAGTTCACCGGGCATGACTTTCCCAATACAAAAGTTCACCGGGCATGACTTTCCCAATACAAAAGTTCACCGGGCATGACTTTCCTAATACAAAAGTTCACCGGGCATGACTTTCCCAATACAAAAGTTCACAGGGCATGACTTTCCCAATACAAAAGTTCACCGGAGATGACTTTTCCAATACAAAAGTTCACCGGGCATGACTTTCCCAATACAAAAGTTCACCGGGCATGACTTTCCAATACAAAAGTTCACCGGGCATGACTTTCCCAATACAAAAGTTCACCGGAGATGACTTTCCCAATACAAAAGTTCACCGGGCATGACTTTCCCAATACAAAAGTTCACCGGGCATGACTTTCCCAATACAAAAGTTCACCGGGCATGACTTTCCCAATACAAAAGTTCACCGGAGATGATTTTTCCCATACAAAAGTTCACCGGGCATGACTTTCCCAATACAAATGTTCACCGGGCATGACTTTCCCAATACAAAAGTTCACCGGGCATGACTTTCCCAATACAAAAAATCACCGGGCATGACTTTCCCAATACAAAAATCACCGGGCATGACTTTCCAATACAAAAGTTCACCGGGCATGACTTTCCCAATACAAAAGTTCACCGGGCATGACTTTCCCAATACAAAAGTTCACCGGAGATGACTTTCCCAATTCAAATGTTCACCGGGCATGACTTTGCCAATACAAAAGTTCACCGGGCATGACTTTCCCAATACAAAAGTTCACCGGAGATGACTTTTCCCATACAAAAGTTCACCGGGCATGACTTTCCCAATACAAAAGTTCACCGGGCATGACTTTCCCAATACAAAAGTTCACCGGGCATGACTTTCCCAATACAAAAGTTCACCGGGCATGAATTTCCCAATACAAATGTTCACCGGGCATGACTTTGCCAATACAAAAGTTCACCGGAGATGACTTTCCCAATACAAAAGTTCACCGGGCATGACTTTCCCAATACAAAAGTTCACCGAGCATGACTTTCCCAATACAAAAGTTCACCGGGCATGACTTTCCCAATACAAAAGTTCACCGGGCATGACTTTCCCAATACAAAAGTTCACCGGGCATGACTTTCCCAATACAAAAGTTCACCGGGCATGACTTTGCCAATACAAAAGTTCACCGGGCATGACTTTCCCAATACAAAAGTTCACCGGGCATGACTTTCCCAATACAAAAGTTCACCGGGCATGACTCTCAATACAAAAGTTCACCGGGCATGAATTTCCCAATACAAAAGTTCACCAGGCATGACTTTTCCCATACAAAAGTTCACCGGAGATGACTTTCCCAATACAAAAGTTCACCGGGCATGACTTTCCCAATACAAAAGTTCACCTGGCATGACTTTCCCAATACAAATGTTCACCGGGCATGACTTTCCCAATACAAAAGTTCACCGGGCATGACTTTCCCAATACAAAAGTTCACCGGGCATGGCTTTCCCAACACAAAAGTTCACCGGGCATGACTTTCCCAATACAAAAGTTAACCGGGCATGACTTTCCCAATACCAAAGTTCACCGGGCATGACTTTCTCAATACAAAAGTTCACCGGGCATGACTTTCCCAATACAAAAGTTCACCGGGCATGACTTTCCCAATACAAAAGTTCACCGGAGATGTCTTTCCCAATACAAAAGTTCACCGGGCATGACTTTCCCAATACAAAAGTTCACCGGGCATGACTTTCCCAATACAAAAGTTCACCGGGCATGACTTTCCCAATACAAAAGTTCACCGGGCATGACTTTCCCAATACAAAAGTTCACCGGGCATGACTTTCCCAATACAAAAGTTCACCGGAGATGACTTTCCCAATACAAAAGTTCACCGGGCATGACTTTCCCAATACAAATGTTCACCGGAGATGACTTTCCCAATACAAAAGTTCACCGGGCATGACTTTCCCAATACAAAAGTTCACCGGGCATGGCTTTCCCAACACAAAAGTTCACCCGGCATGACTTTCCCAATACAAAAGTTCACCGGGCATGACTTTCTCAATACAAAAGTTCACCGGGTATGACTTTCCCAATACAAAAGTTCACCGGAGATGACTTTCCCAATACAAAAGTTCACCGGGCATGACTTTCCCAATACAAAAGTTCACCGGAGATGACTTTTCCCATACAAAAGTTCACCGGAGATGACTTTCCCAATACAAAAGTTCACCGGGTATGACTTTCCCAATACAAAAGTTCACCGGGCATGACTTTCCCAATACAAAAGTTCACCGGGCATGACTTTCCCAATACAAAAGTTCACCGGGCATGACTTTCCCAATACAAAAGTTCACCGGAGATGACTTTCCCCATACAAAAGTTCACCGGGCATGACTTTCCCAATACAAATGTTCACCGGGCATGACTTTCCCAATACAAAAGTTCACCGAGCATGACTTTCCCAATACAAAAGTTCACCGGAGATGACTTTCCCAATACAAAAGTTCACCGGGCATGACTTTCCCAATACAAATGGTCACCGGGCATGACTTTCCCAATACAAAAGTTCACCGGAGATGACTTTTCCCATACAAAAGTTCACCGGAGATGACTTTCCCAATACAAAAGTTCACCGGGCATGACTTTCCCAATACAAATGTTCACCGGGCATGACTTTCCCAATACAAAAGTTCACCGGGCATGACTTTCCCAATACAAATGTTCACCGGGCATGACTTTCCCAATACAAAAAATCACAGGGCATGACTTTCCCAATAAAAAAAATTCACCGGGCATGACTTTCCCAATACAAAAGTTCACCGGGCATGACTTTCCAATACAAAAGTTCACCGGGCATGACTTTCCCAATACAAAAGTTCACCGGAGATGACTTTCCCAATACAAATGTTTACCGGGCATGACTTTGCCAATACAAAAGTTCACCGGGCATGACTTTCCCAATACAAAAGTTCACCGGGCATGACTTTCCCAATACAAAAGTTCACCGGGGCATGACTTTCCCAATACAAAAGTTCACCGGAGATGACTTTCCGAATACAAAAGTTCACCGGGCATGACTTTCCCAATACAAAAGTTCACCGGAGATGACTTTCCCAATACAAAAGTTCACCGGGCATGACTTTCCCAATACAAAAGTTCACCGGGCATGACTTTCCCAATACAAAAGTTCACCGGGCATGACTTTCCCAATACAAAAGTTCACCGGGCATGACTTTCCCAATACAAAAGTTCACCGGGCATGACTTTCCAATACAAAAGTTCACCGGAGATGACTTTCCCAATACAAAAGTTCACCGGAGATGACTTTCCCAATACAAAAGTTCACCGGGCATGACTTTCCCAATACAAAAGTTCACCGGGCATGACTTTCCCAATACAAAAGTTCACCGGGCATGACTTTCCCAATACAAAAGTTCACCGGAGATGACTTTCCCAATACAAAAGTTCACCGGGCATGACTTTCCCAATACAAATGTTCACCGGGCATGACTTTCCCAATACAAAAGTTCACCGAGCATGACTTTCCCAATACAAAAGTTCACCGGAGATGACTTTCCCAATACAAAAGTTCACCGGGCATGACTTTCCCAATACAAATGGTCACCGGGCATGACTTTCCCAATACAAAAGTTCACCGGAGATGACTTTTCCCATACAAAAGTTCACCGGAGATGACTTTCCCAATACAAAAGTTCACCGGGCATGACTTTCCCAATACAAATGTTCACCGGGCATGACTTTCCCAATACAAAAGTTCACCGGGCATGACTTTCCCAATACAAATGTTCACCGGGCATGACTTTCCCAATACAAAAAATCACCGGGCATGACTTTCCCAATAAAAAAAATTCACCGGGCATGACTTTCCCAATACAAAAGTTCACCGGGCATGACTTTCCCAATACAAAAGTTCACCGGGCATGACTTTCCCAATACAAAAGTTCACCGGAGATGACTTTCCCAATACAAATGTTTACCGGGCATGACTTTGCCAATACAAAAGTTCACCGGCATGACTTTCCCAATACAAAAGTTCACCGGGCATGACTTTCCCAATACAAAAGTTCACCGGGCATGACTTTCCCAATACAAAAGTTCACCGGAGATGACTTTCCGAATACAAAAGTTCACCGGGCATGACTTTCCCAATACAAAAGTTCACCGGAGATGACTTTCCCAATACAAAAGTTCACCGGGCATGACTTTCCCAATACAAAAGTTCACCGGGCATGACTTTCCCAATACAAAAGTTCACCGGGCATGACTTTCCCAATACAAAAGTTCACCGGGCATGACTTTCCCAATACAAAAGTTCACCGGGCATGACTTTCCCAATACAAAAGTTCACCGGAGATGACTTTCCCAATACAAAAGTTCACCGGGCATGACTTTCCCAATACAAATGTTCACCGGGCATGGCTTTCCCAACACAAAAGTTCACCGGGCATGACTTTCCCAATACAAAAGTTCACCGGGCATGACTTTCCCAATACAAAAGTTCACCGGGCATGACTTTCCCAATCCAAAAGTTCACCGGGCATGGCTTTCCCAACACAAAAGTTCACCGGGCATGACTTTCTCAATACAAAAGTTCACCGGAGATGACTTTCCCAATACAAAAGTTCACCGGGCATGACTTTCCCAATACAAAAGTTCCCCTGGCATGATTTTCCCAATACAAAAAGTTCACCGGGCATGACTTTCCCAATACAAAAGTTCACCGGGCATGACTTTCCCAATACAAAAGTTCACCGGGCATGACTTTCCTAATACAAAAGTTCACCAGGCATGACTTTTCCCATACAAAAGTTCACCGGAGATGACTTTTCCCATACAAAAGTTCACCGGGCATGACTTTCCCAATACAAAAGTTCACCGGGCATGACTTTCCCAATACAAAAGTTTACCGGAGATGACTTTTCCCATACAAAAGTTCACCGGGCATGACTTTCCCAATACAAAAGTTCACCGGGCATGACTTTCCCAATACAAAAGTTCACCGGGCATGACTTTCCTAATACAAAAGTTCACCGGGCATGACTTTCCCAATACAAAAGTTCACCGGAGATGACTTTCCCAATACAAAAGTTCACCGGGCATGACTTTCCCAATACAAATGTTCACCGGGCATGACTTTCCCAATACAAAAGTTCACCGGGCATGACTTTTCCAATACAAAAGTTCCCCTGGCATGATTTTCCCAATACAAAAGTTCACCGGGCATGACTTTCCCAATACAAAAGTTCACCGGGCATGACTTTCCCAATACAAAAGTTCACCGGGCATGACTTTCCTAATACAAAAGTTCACCAGGCATGACTTTTCCCATACAAAAGTTCACCGGAGATGACTTTTCCCATACAAAAGTTCACCGGGCATGACTTTCCCAATACAAAAGTTCACCGGGCATGACTTTCCCAATACAAAAGTTTACCGGAGATGACTTTTCCCATACAAAAGTTCACCGGGCATGACTTTCCCAATACAAAAGTTCACCGGGCATGACTTTCCTAATACAAAAGTTCACCGGGCATGACTTTCCCAATACAAAAGTTCACCGGAGATGACTTTCCCAATACAAAAGTTCACCGGGCATGACTTTCCCAATACAAATGTTCACCGGGCATGACTTTCCCAATACAAAAGTTCACCGGGCATGACTTTTCCAATACAAAAGTTCACCGGAGATGACTTTCCCAATACAAAAGTTCACCGGGCATGACTTTCCCAATACAAAAGTTCACCGGAGATGACTTTCCCAATACAAAAGTTCACCGGAGATGACTTTCCCAATACAAAAGTTCACCGGGCATGACTTTCCCAATACAAAAGTTCACCGGGCATGACTTTCCCAATACAAAAGTTCACCGGAGATGACTTTCCCAATACAAAAGTTCACCGGGCATGACTTTCCCAATACAAAAGTTCACCGGGCATGACTTTCCCAATACAAAAGTTCACCGGAGATGACTTTTCCAATACAAACGTTCACCGGGCATGGCTTTCCCAATACAAAAGTTCACCGGAGATGACTTTCCCAATACAAAAGTTCACCGGGCATGACTTTCCCAATACAAAAGTTCACCGGGCATGACTTTCCCAATACAAAAGTTCACCGGGCATGACTTTCCCAATACAAAAGTTCACCGGGCATGGCTTTCCCAACACAAAAGTTCACCGGGCATGACTTTCCCAATACAAAAGTTCACCGGGCATGACTTTCCCAATACAAAAGTTCACCGGGCATGGCTTTCCCAACACAAAAGTTCACCGGGCATGACTTTCTCAATACAAAAGTTCACCGGAGATGACTTTCCCAATACAAAAGTTCACCGGGCATGACTTTCCCAATACAAAAGTTCACCGGAGATGACTTTCCCAATACAAAAGTTCACCGGGCATGACTTTCCCAATACAAAAGTTCACCGGGCATGACTTTCCCAATACAAAAGTTCACCGGGCATGACTTTCCCAATACAAAAGTTCACCGGGCATGACTTTCCCAATACAAAAGTTCACCGGGCATGACTTTCCCAATACAAAAGTTCACCGGGCATGACTTTCCCAATACAAAAGTTCACCGGAGATGACTTTTCCCATACAAAAGTTCACCGGGCATGACTTTCCCAATACAAATGTTCACCGGGCATGACTTTCCCAATACAAAAGTTCACCGGGCATGACTTTCCCAATACAAAAGTTCACCGAGCATGACTTTCCCAATACAAAAAATCACCGGAGATGACTTTTCCCATACAAAAGTTCACCGGGCATGACTTTCCCAATACAAAAGTTCACCGGGCATGACTTTCCCAATACAAAAGTTCACCGGGTTGACTTTCCCAATACAAAAGTTCACCGGGCATGACTTTCCCAATACAAAAAATCACCGGAGATGACTTTCCCAATACAAATGTTCACCGGGCATGACTTTCCCAATACAAAAGTTCACCGGGCATGACTTTCCCAATACAAAAGTTCACCGGGCATGACTTTTCCCATACAAAAGTTCACCGGGCATGACTTTCCCAATACAAATGTTCACCGGGCATGACTTTCCCAATACAAAAGTTCACCGGGCATGACTTTCCCAATACAAAAGTTCACCGGAGATGACTTTCCCAATACAAAAGTTCTCCGGGCATGACTTTCCCAATACAAAAGTTCACCGGGCATGACTTTCCCAATACAAAAAATCACCGGAGATGACTTTTCCCATACAAAAGTTCACCGGAGATGACTTTTCCCAATACAAAAGTTCACCGGAGATGACTTTCCCAATACAAAAGTTCACCGGGCATGACTTTCCCAATACGAAAGTTCACCGGAGATGACTTTCCCAATACAAAAGTTCACCGGGCATGACTTTCCCAATACAAAAGTTCACCGGGCATGACTTTCCCAATACAAAAGTTCACCGGGCATGAATTTCCCAATACAAATGTTCACCGGGCATGACTTTGCCAATACAAAAGTTCACCGGAGATGACTTTCCCAATACAAAAGTTCACCGGGCATGACTTTCCCAATACAAAAGTTCCCCGGGCATGACTTTCCCAATACAAAAGTTCACCATGACTCTCCCAATACAAAAGTTCACCGGAGATGACTTTCCCAATACAAAAGTTCGACGGAGATGACTTTCGCAATACAAAAGTTCACCGGGCATGACTTTCCCAATACAAAAGTTCACCGGGCATGACTTTCCCAATACGAAAGTTCACCGGGCATGACTTTCCCAATACAAAAGTTCACCGGAGATGACTTTCCCAATACAAAAGTTCACCGGGCATGACTTTCCCAATACAAAAGTTCACCGGGCATGATTTTCCCAATACGAAAGTTCACCGGGCATGACTTTCCCAATACAAAAGTTCACCGGGCATGACTTTCCCAATACAAAAGTTCACCGGGCATGACTTTCCCAATACAAAAGTTCACCGGGCATGACTTTCCCAATACAAATATTCACCGGGCATGACTTTCCCAATACAAAAGTTCACCGGGCATGACTTTCCCAATACAAAAGTTCACCGGGCATGAATTTCCCAATACAAATGTTCACCGGGCATGACTTTGCCAATACAAAAGTTCACCGGAGATGACTTTCCCAATACAAAAGTTCACCGGGCATGACTTTCCCAATACAAAAGTTCACCGGGCATGACTTTCCCAATACAAAAGTTCACCGGGCATGACTTTCCCAATACAAAAGTTCACCGGGCATGACTTTCTCAATACAAAAGTTCACCGGGCATGACTTTCCCAATACAAAAGTTCACCGGGCATGACTTTCCCAATACAAAAGTTCATCGGGCATGACTTTCCCAATACAAAAGTTCACCGGAGATGACTTTCCCAATACAAATGTTCACCGGGCATGACTTTCCCAATACAAAAGTTCACCGGGCATGACTTTCCCAATACGAAAGTTCACCGGGCATGACTTTCCCAATACAAAAGTTCACCGGGCATGACTTTCCCAATACGAAAGTTCACCGGAGATGACTTTCCCAATACAAAAGTTCACCGGAGATGACTTTCCCAATACAAAAGTTCACCGGGCATGACTTTCCCAATACAAAAGTTTACCGGGCATGACTTTCCCAATACAAAAGTTCACCGGAGATGACTTTCCCAATACAAAAGTTCACCGGGCATGACTTTCCCAATACAAAAGTTCACCGGGCATGGCTTTCCCAACACAAAAGTTCACCGGGCATGACTTTCCCAATACAAAAGTTCACCGGGCATGACTTTCTCAATACAAAAGTTCACCGGGCATGATTTTCCCAATACAAAAGTTCACCGGAGATGACTTTCCCAATACAAAAGTTCACCGGGCATGACTTTCCCAATACAAAAGTTCACCGGAGATGACTTTTCCCATACAAAAGTTCACCGGAGATGACTTTCCCAATACAAAAGTTCACCGGGCATGACTTTCCCAATAAAAAAGTTCACCGGGCATGAATTTCCCAATACAAAAGTTCACCGGGCATGACTTTCCCAATACAAAAGTTCACCGGAGATGACTTTCCCAATATAAAAGTTCAACGGGCATGTCTTTCCCAATACAAAAGTTCACCGGGCATGACTTTCCCAATACAAAAGTTCACCGGGCATGACTTTCCCAATACAAAAGTTCACCGGGCATGACTTTCCCAATACAAAAGTTCACCGGGCATGACTTTCCCAATACAAAAGTTCACCGGGCATGACTTTCCCAATACAAATGTTCACCGGGCATGACTTTCCCAACACAAAAGTTCACCGGGCATGACTTTCCCTATACAAAAGTTCACCGGGCATTACTTTCCCAATGCAAAAGTTCACCGGGCATGACTTTCCCAATACAAAAGTTCACCGGGCATGACTTTCTCAATACAAAAGTTCACCGGAGATGACTTTCCCTATACAAAAGTTCACCGGGCATGACTTTCCCAATACAAAAGTTCACCGGGCATGAATTTCCCAATACAAAAGTTCACCGGGCATGACTTTCCCAATACAAAAGTTCACCGGAGATGACTTTTCCAATACAAAAGTTCACCGGGCATGACTTTCCCAATACAAAAGTTCACCGAAGATGACTTTCCCAATACAAAAGTTCACCGGGCATGACTTTCCCAATACAAAAGTTCACCGGGCATGACTTTCCCAATACAAAAGTTCACCGGGCATGACTTTCCTAATACAAAAGTTCACCGGGCATGACTTTCCCAATACAAAAGTTCACCGGGCATGACTTTCCCAATACAAAAGTTCACCGGAGATGACTTTTCCAATACAAAAGTTCACCGGGCATGACTTTCCCAATACAAAAGTTCACCGGGCATGACTTTCCCAATACAAAAGTTCACCGGGCATGACTTTCCCAATACAAATATTCACCGGGCATGACTTTCCCAATACAAAAGTTCACCGGGCATGACTTTCCCAATACAAAAGTTCACCGGGCATGAATTTCCCAATACAAATGTTCACCGGGCATGACTTTGCCAATACAAAAGTTCACCGGAGATGACTTTCCCAATACAAAAGTTCACCGGGCATGACTTTCCCAATACAAAAGTTCACCGGGCATGACTTTCCCAATACAAAAGTTCACCGGGCATGACTTTCCCAATACAAAAGTTCACCGGGCATGACTTTCTCAATACAAAAGTTCACCGGGCATGACTTTCCCAATACAAAAGTTCACCGGGCATGACTTTCCCAATACAAAAGTTCATCGGGCATGACTTTCCCAATACAAAAGTTCACCGGAGATGACTTTCCCAATACAAAAGTTCACCGGGCATGACTTTCCCAATACAAAAGTTCACCGGGCATGACTTTCCCAATACGAAAGTTCACCGGGCATGACTTTCCCAATACAAAAGTTCACCGGGCATGACTTTCCCAATACGAAAGTTCACCGGAGATGACTTTCCCAATACAAAAGTTCACCGGAGATGACTTTCCCAATACAAAAGTTCACCGGGCATGACTTTCCCAATACAAAAGTTTACCGGGCATGACTTTCCCAATACAAAAGTTCACCGGAGATGACTTTCCCAATACAAAAGTTCACCGGGCATGACTTTCCCAATACAAAAGTTCACCGGGCATGGCTTTCCCAACACAAAAGTTCACCGGGCATGACTTTCCCAATACAAAAGTTCACCGGGCATGACTTTCTCAATACAAAAGTTCACCGGGCATGACTTTCCCAATACAAAAGTTCACCGGAGATGACTTTCCCAATACAAAAGTTCACCGGGCATGACTTTCCCAATACAAAAGTTCACCGGAGATGACTTTTCCCATACAAAAGTTCACCGGAGATGACTTTCCCAATACAAAAGTTCACCGGGCATGACTTTCCCAATAAAAAAGTTCACCGGGCATGAATTTCCCAATACAAAAGTTCACCGGGCATGACTTTCCCAATACAAAAGTTCACCGGAGATGACTTTCCCAATACAAAAGTTCAACGGGCATGTCTTTCCCAATACAAAAGTTCACCGGGCATGACTTTCCCAATACAAAAGTTCACCGGGCATGACTTTCCCAATACAAAAGTTCACCGGGCATGACTTTCCCAATACAAAAGTTCACCGGGCATGACTTTCCCAATACAAATGTTCACCGGGCATGACTTTCCCAACACAAAAGTTCACCGGGCATGACTTTCTTTATACAAAAGTTCACCGGGCATTACTTTCCCAATGCAAAAGTTCACTGGGCATGACTTTCCCAATACAAAAGTTCACCGGGCATGACTTTCTCAATACAAAAGTTCACCGGAGATGACTTTCCCTATACAAAAGTTCACCGGGCATGACTTTCCCAATACAAAAGTTCACCGGGCATGAATTTCCCAATACAAAAGTTCACCGGGCATGACTTTCCCAATACAAAAGTTCACCGGAGATGACTTTTCCAATACAAAAGTTCACCGGGCATGACTTTCCCAATACAAAAGTTCACCGAAGATGACTTTCCCAATACAAAAGTTCACCGGGCATGACTTTCCCAATACAAAAGTTCACCGGGCATGACTTTCCCAATACAAAAGTTCACCGGGCATGACTTTCCTAATACAAAAGTTCACCGGGCATGACTTTCCCAATACAAAAGTTCACCGGGCATGACTTTCCCAATACAAAAGTTCACCGGAGATGACTTTTCCAATACAAAAGTTCACCGGGCATGACTTTCCCAATACAAAAGTTCACCGGGCATGACTTTCCCAATACAAAAGTTCACCGGGCATGACTTTCCCAATACAAAAGTTCACCGGAGATGACTTTCCCAATACAAAAGTTCACCGGGCATGACTTTCCCAATACAAAAGTTCACCGGGCATGACTTTCCCAATACAAAAGTTCACCGGGCATGACTTTCCCAATACAAAAGTTCACCGGAGATGATTTTTCCCATACAAAAGTTCACCGGGCATGACTTTCCCAATACAAATGTTCACCGGGCATGACTTTCCCAATACAAAAGTTCACCGGGCATGACTTTCCCAATACAAAAGTTCACCGGGCATGACTTTCCCAATACAAAAAATCACCGGGCATGACTTTCCCAATACAAAAGTTCACCGGGCATGACTTTCCCAATACAAAAGATCACCGGGCATGACTTTCCCAATACAAAAGTTCACCGGAGATGACTTTCCCAATTCAAATGTTCACCGGGCATGACTTTGCCAATACAAAAGTTCACCGGGCATGACTTTCCCAATACAAAAGTTCACCGGAGATGACTTTTCCCATACAAAAGTTCACCGGGCATGACTTTCCCAATACAAAAGTTCACCGGGCATGACTTTCCCAATACAAAAGTTCACCGGGCATGACTTTCCCAATACAAAAGTTCACCGGGCATGAATTTCCCAATACAAATGTTCACCGGGCATGACTTTGCCAATACAAAAGTTCACCGGAGATGACTTTCCCAATACAAAAGTTCACCGGGCATGACTTTCCCAATACAAAAGTTCACCGAGCATGACTTTCCCAATACAAAAGTTCACCGGGCATGACTTTCCCAATACAAAAGTTCACCGGGCATGACTTTCCCAATACAAAAGTTCACCGGGCATGACTTTCCCAATACAAAAGTTCACCGGAGATGACTTTCCCAATACAAAAGTTCACCGGGCATGACTTTCCCAATACAAAAGTTCACCGGGCATGACTTTGCCAATACAAAAGTTCACCGGGCATGACTTTCCCAATACAAAAGTTCACCGGGCATGACTTTCCCAATACAAAAGTTCACCGGGCATGACTCTCAATACAAAAGTTCACCGGGCATGAATTTCCCAATACAAAAGTTCACCAGGCATGACTTTTCCCATACAAAAGTTCACCGGAGATGACTTTCCCAATACAAAAGTTCACCGGGCATGACTTTCCCAATACAAAAGTTCACCGGGCATGACTTTCCCAATACAAATGTTCACCGGGCATGACTTTCCCAATACAAAAGTTCATCGGGCATGACTTTCCCAATACAAAAGTTCACCGGGCATGGCTTTCCCAACACAAAAGTTCACAGGGCATGACTTTCCCAATACAAAAGTTCACCGGGCATGACTTTCCCAATACAAAAGTTCACCGGGCATGACTTTCTCAATACAAAAGTTCACCGGGCATGACTTTCCCAATACAAAAGTTCACCGGGCATGACTTTCCCAATACAAAAGTTCACCGGAGATGTCTTTCCCAATACAAAAGTTCACCGGGCATGACTTTCCCAATACAAAAGTTCACCGGGCATGACTTTCCCAATACAAAAGTTCACCGGGCATGACTTTCCCAATACAAAAGTTCACCGGGCATGACTTTCCCAATACAAAAGTTCACCGGGCATGACTTTCCCAATACAAAAGTTCACCGGAGATGACTTTCCCAATACAAAAGTTCACCGGGCATGACTTTCCCAATACAAATGTTCACCGGAGATGACTTTCCCAATACAAAAGTTCACCGGGCATGACTTTCCCAATACAAAAGTTCACCGGGCATGGCTTTACCAACACAAAAGTTCACCGGGTGTACAAAATACTTTTGTACATACTTTTTACTTTTTGTATTGAGGCGCTGGAAATTCTGATAATAAAGAATAAATTTTCCACTCGAGTTTCCAGCAGCCTAAATCAATACATATTTGGTTATCATTATGAGTTCTTATCATAAGTGGTAAATTATGAATCTATGTTTTCACATCAAATAGAAGATAGCGTTTAAAATCCCACATGCGAGCGCTGTTGTTGTGTGTGTATTACAAGCGGACGCACTTAGGTTTTATGACTTTCTATGACACACACGATATTGGAAAATACTTCATTGATCAACGGGTTGTTCGGTTTGGTCAATGAGGAATTTAGAGATAAGAATTAGTGATAGTCTAGGCTAAGAATTATTTTGTAACTTAGTTCTTAAGGTTCATTTTAACATTAATAAAATCAGAATAGAATTTACAACCCAACGAGACGGTTGTAGTTTTATTACTCAACATTTGGTCCTTCAAACCGTCACTTTTGTGAAAGTGGTGGAACCAGCGGCGGGCAACGGAAAAACAATACGGAGGAGCGAAAAACTAACGATATACGAAGAAGAAGGAAGATTCTGCGACGATCGACGTCAAGGAAAAATCAAACGAAGCGACGGAGAACGAAGAAGAAGCGAAACGACGAAGGAGACCGGTGGCGGAAACGAAAGCATAAAAGAACGTAAGGAGAAAGTAGAACGACGAAGAAAAACAAAAATTCTGCGACGATCGACGTCGAGAAAAAAACAATCAGCGGAAGCAACGAGACGAACGTATAATTCCTTGGATCGCTATAAGGAGAAACTTAAGGAGACAGATGACATAATTTGAAGTCAAGGAGGAGGAAACAGTTTTATGGAAAAGCAGTTGGAACAAGCACGAACAAGTTGTTACTGGAAACAAAGATCGATAATGAGAAAGTTAGGTGCTTTAAAAGAATTCGATGCCGATTTCGAGATGAAGTCAAACAACTGGAAACCAAGATACTCCTGGTCACTAGCACCGGAAACATCATCCATGTGCAGTAATCAATCTAACGAAATAAGCACCGAAAGTTGCATGGTGAAAGAAAAAGTGCAGGAGAAACCAAGATACTCCTGGTCACAAGCAGCTGAAACATCATCTAAATCGTTTAGTTATGGAAACAGCAAGAAACAAAGATACTCCTGGTCACTAGCACCGGAAACGTCATCCATGTGCAGTAATCAATCTAACGAAATAAGCAACGAAAGTTGCATTGTGGAAGAAAAAGTGCAGGAGTCGTCAACAAACGAAGCACGAAAAATTTCATCAGAGAGCAAGAATCCCACACTCAATATGAACCTGAATTCTACGAACAACAGTCCAACAACGGTGCAACAACATCTAAAACAACCCATGGGACAGCAAGCATCACAACATGAATCAGCGGCAGCAGCAACAAGTGGCCAGAATCTTTCAACTTTATCGCCTGAGGAAGATTATTCCATTAAATGTACGAACACTTTAGTAAAGAAGGAGAATTGGAATAATGGAAAACGGCAAGAATCCATAGTGGCATATACGATGTCGGACGCCTTCAACGATAATAAACCCGAAGAGGAGTTCTTGAAAATTACCCAAATCGCACTTGAAGAAAGGTCGTTGAATAGTGACAACAACAAGGGCAGTAATATTGACAACGGTAACATGTTCGAGGCTATTTCCGATAAGATTTTCAGTGAGACATCAAATAATCTAAATGGCAAGAAAGGAAAGCATGCATCATCAACAGCGGTAACTACAGCTTCCATTTCTACCCTGACGAAGAATCAAGAACAATTTCAAGAAGACGTTACCATCGAATCTAATTCTAAAAACGAGAGGATGCCGAGACGTGAAGTGAGCAGAGCGGATGTTGGTGAAAAATTGAGACGACAACGGGCGCTGAGCAACGAGACAGAGAGGTATGACGGTCTTAAATCTTGCAAAGAAAAAGGGCCGACAATTTTAGATGCCTGCAGAATAAGGTTGATCGATAGAAGTGGAGGGATACGCAGCAGAGATTCCTTGGAGAGCTGGTTGCAGCGATTGACAGGTGCTATCACGTAAATGCAGAGGCAGATTTTTTCACGTGGTTTATTATTTAAATTTTTTTTTTAATTTTTATATCATATCTTTTTATTCTACATCTGTTTCAGCATTTTTTACTTTTAAGGCCCGCCCCAGAATATTTAATCCTTAAACATAAATTTCTTCTAATTGTTAAACGGTTTTATAGTTATCTTAGATACAGTGCACAACTAATCTTTAATTTCTTAATTTCATGTATATATACATATGTATCATAATCCTAATAATTAAATTCAGAACTATTTTTTATGCCGGCCGCGAGAATGTACAAAATACTTTTGTACATACTTTTTACTTTTTGTATTGAGGCGCTGGAAATTCTGATAATAAAGAATAAATTTTCCACTCGAGTTTCCAGCAGCCTAAATCAATACATATTTGGTTATCATTATGAGTTCTTATCATAAGTGGTAAATTATGAATCTATGTTTTCACATCAAATAGAAGATAGCGTTTAAAATCCCACATGCGAGCGCTGTTGTTGTGTGTGTATTACAAGCGGACGCACTTAGGTTTTATGACTTTCTATGACACACACGATATTGGAAAATACTTCATTGATCAACGGGTTGTTCGGTTTGGTCAATGAGGAATTTAGAGATAAGAATTAGTGATAGTCTAGGCTAAGAATTATTTTGTAACTTAGTTCTTAAGGTTCATTTTAACATTAATAAAATCAGAATAGAATTTACAACCCAACGAGACGGTTGTAGTTTTATTACTCAACACCGGGCATGACTTTCCCAATACAAAAGTTCACCGGGCATGACTTTCTCAATACAAAAGTTCACCGGGTATGACTTTCCCAATACAAAAGTTCACCGGAGATGACTTTCCCAATACAAAAGTTCACCGGGCATGACTTTCCCAATACAAAAGTTCACCGGAGATGACTTTTCCCATACAAAAGTTCACCGGAGATGACTTTCCCAATACAAAAGTTCACCGGCATGACTTTCCCAATACAAAAGTTCACCGGGCATGACTTTCCCAATACAAAAGTTCACCGGGCATGACTTTCCCAATACAAAAGTTCACCGGGCATGACTTTCCCAATACAAAAGTTCACCGGAAATGACTTTCCCAATACAAAAGTTCACCGGGCATGACTTTCCCAATACAAATGTTCACCGGGCATGACTTTCCCAATACAAAAGTTCACCGAGCATGACTTTCCCAATACAAAAGTTCACCGGAGATGACTTTCCCAATACAAAAGTTCACCGGGCATGACTTTCCCAATACAAATGGTCACCGGGCATGACTTTCCCAATACAAAAGTTCACCGGAGATGACTTTTCCCATACAAAAGTTCACCGGAGATGACTTTCCCAATACAAAAGTTCACCGGGCATGACTTTCCCAATACAAATGTTCACCGGGCATGACTTTCCCAATACAAAAGTTCACCGGGCATGACTTTCCCAATACAAATGTTCACCGGGCATGACTTTCCCAATACAAAAAATCACCGGGCATGACTTTCCCAATAAAAAAAATTCACCGGGCATGACTTTCCCAATACAAAAGTTCACCGGGCATGACTTTCCCAATACAAAAGTTCACCGGGCATGACTTTCCCAATACAAAAGTTCACCGGAGATGACTTTCCCAATACAAATGTTTACCGGGCATGACTTTGCCAATACAAAAGTTCACCGGGCATGACTTTCCCAATACAAAAGTTCACCGGAGATGACTTTTTCCCATACAAAAGTTCACCGGGCATGACTTTCCCAATACAAAAGTTCACCGGGCATGACTTTCCCAATACAAAAGTTCACCGGGCATGACTTTCCCAATACAAAAGTTCACCGGGCATGAATTTCCCAATACAAATGTTCACCGGGCATGACTTTGCCAATACAAAAGTTCACCGGAGATGACTTTCCCAATACAAAAGTTCACCGGGCATGACTTTCCCAATACAAAAGTTCACCGAGCATGACTTTCCCAATACAAAAGTTCACCGGGCATGACTTTCCCAATACAAAAGTTCACCGGGCATGACTTTCCCAATACAAAAGTTCACCGGGCATGACTTTCCCAATACAAAAGTTCACCGGAGATGACTTTCCCAATACAAAAGTTCACCGGGCATGACTTTCCCAATACAAAAGTTCACCGGGCATGACTTTGCCAATACAAAAGTTCACCGGGCATGACTTTCCCAATACAAAAGTTCACCGGGCATGACTTTCCCAATACCAAAGTTCACCGGGCATGACTCTCAATACAAAAGTTCACCGGGCATGAATTTCCCAATACAAAAGTTCACCGGGCATGACTTTCCCAATACAAAAGTTCACCGGAGATGACTTTTCCCATACAAAAGTTCACCGGAGATGACTTTCCCAATACAAAAGTTCACCGGGCATGACTTTCCCAATACAAATGTTCACCGGGCATGACTTTCCCAATACAAAAGTTCACCGGGCATGACTTTCCCAATACAAATGTTCACCGGGCATGACTTTCCCAATACAAAAAATCACCGGGCATGACTTTCCCAATAAAAAAATTCACCGGGCATGACTTTCCCAATACAAAAGTTCACCGGGCATGACTTTCCCAATACAAAAGTTCACCGGGCATGACTTTCCCAATACAAAAGTTCACCGGAGATGACTTTCCCAATTCAAATGTTCACCGGGCATGACTTTGCCAATACAAAAGTTCACCGGGCATGACTTTCCCAATACAAAAGTTCACCGGAGATGACTTTTCCCATACAAAAGTTCACCGGGCATGACTTTCCAATACAAAAGTTCACCGGGCATGACTTTCCCAATACAAAAGTTCACCGGGCATGACTTTCCCAATACAAAAGTTCACCGAGCATGACTTTCCCAATACAAAAGTTCACCGGGCATGACTTTCCCAATACAAAAGTTCACCGGGCATGACTTTCCCAATACAAAAGTTCACCGGGCATGACTTTCCCAATACAAAAGTTCACCGGAGATGACTTTCCCAATACAAAAGTTCACCGGGCATGACTTTCCCAATACAAAAGTTCACCGGGCATGACTTTGCCAATACAAAAGTTCACCGGGCATGACTTTCCCAATACAAAAGTTCACCGGGCATGACTTTCCCAATACAAAAGTTCACCGAGCATGACTTTCCCAATACAAAAGTTCACCGGGCATGACTTTCCCAATACAAAAGTTCACCGGGCATGACTTTCCCAATACAAAAGTTCACCGGGCATGAATTTCCCAATACAAATGTTCACCGGGCATGACTTTGCCAATACAAAAGTTCACCGGAGATGACTTTCCCAATACAAAAGTTCACCGGAGATGACTTTCCCAATACAAAAGTTCAACGGGCATGTCTTTCCCAATACAAAAGTTCACCGGGCATGACTTTCCCAATACAAAAGTTCACCGGGCATGACTTTCCCAATACAAAAGTTCACCGGGCATGACTTTCCCAATACAAAAGTTCACCGGGCATGACTTTCCCAATACAAAAGTTCACCGGGCATGACTTTCCCAATACAAATGTTCACCGGGCATGACTTTCCCAACACAAAAGTTCACCGGGCATGACTTTCCCTATACAAAAGTTCACCGGGCATTACTTTCCCAATGCAAAAGTTCACCGGGCATGACTTTCCCAATACAAAAGTTCACCGGGCATGACTTTCTCAATACAAAAGTTCACCGGAGATGACTTTCCCTATACAAAAGTTCACCGGGCATGACTTTCCCAATACAAAAGTTCACCGGGCATGAATTTCCCAATACAAAAGTTCACCGGGCATGACTTTCCCAATACAAAAGTTCACCGGAGATGACTTTTCCAATACAAAAGTTCACCGGGCATGACTTTCCCAATACAAAAGTTCACCGAAGATGACTTTCCCAATACAAAAGTTCACCGGGCATGACTTTCCCAATACAAAAGTTCACCGGGCATGACTTTCCCAATACAAAGTTCACCGGGCATGACTTTCCTAATACAAAAGTTCACCGGGCATGACTTTCCCAATACAAAAGTTCACCGGGCATGACTTTCCCAATACAAAAGTTCACCGGAGATGACTTTTCCAATACAAAAGTTCACCGGGCATGACTTTCCCAATACAAAAGTTCACCGGGCATGACTTTCCCAATACAAAAGTTCACCGGGCATGACTTTCCCAATACAAATATTCACCGGGCATGACTTTCCCAATACAAAAGTTCACCGGGCATGACTTTCCCAATACAAAAGTTCACCGGGCATGAATTTCCCAATACAAATGTTCACCGGGCATGACTTTGCCAATACAAAAGTTCACCGGAGATGACTTTCCCAATACAAAAGTTCACCGGGCATGACTTTCCCAATACAAAAGTTCACCGGGCATGACTTTCCCAATACAAAAGTTCACCGGGCATGACTTTCCCAATACAAAAGTTCACCGGGCATGACTTTCTCAATACAAAAGTTCACCGGGCATGACTTTCCCAATACAAAAGTTCACCGGGCATGACTTTCCCAATACAAAAGTTCATCGGGCATGAATTTCCCAATACAAATGTTCACCGGGCATGACTTTGCCAATACAAAAGTTCACCGGAGATGACTTTCCCAATACAAAAGTTCACCGGGCATGACTTTCCCAATACAAAAGTTCACCGGGCATGACT
>NW_027412228.1:0-53332 GCF_047663935.1 Musca autumnalis
AAGTCATGCCCGGTGAACTTTTGTATTGGGAAAGTCATGCCCGGTGAACTTTTGTATGGGAAAAGTCATGCCCGGTCAACTTTTGTATTGGGAAAGTCATGCCCGGTGAACTTTTGTATGGGAAAGTCATGCCCGGTGAACTTTTGTATTGGGAAAGTCATGCCCGGTGAACTTTTGTATGGGAAAGTCATGCCCGGTCAACTTTTGTATTGGGAAAGTCATGCCCGGTCAACTTTTGTATTGGGAAAGTCATGCCCGGTGATCTTTTGTACTGGGAAAGTCATGCCCGGTGAACTTTTGTATTGGGAAAGTCATGCCCGGTGATCTTTTGTACTGGGAAAGTCATGCCTGGTCAACTTTTGTATTAGGAAAGTCATGCCCGGTGAACTTTTGTATGGGAAAAGTCATGCCCGGTGATCTTTTGTACTGGGAAAGTTATGCCCGGTGAACTTTTGTATTGGGAAAGTCATGCCCGGTCAACTTTTGTATGGGAAAAGTCATGCCCGGTGAACTTTTGTATTGGGAAAGTCATGCCCGGTGAACTTTTGTATTGGGAAAGTCATGCCCGGTGAACTTTTGTATTGGGAAAGTCATGCCCGGTGATCTTTTGTACTGGGAAAGTCATGCCCGGTCAACTTTTGTATTGGGAAAGTCATGCCCGGTGAGCTTTTGTATGGGAAAAGTCATGCCCGGTGAACTTTTGTATTGGGAAAGTCATGCCCGGTCAACTTTTGTATTGGGAAAGTCATGTCCGGTGAACTTTTGTATGGGAAAAGTCATGCCCGGTGAACTTTTGTATTGGGAAAGTCATGCCCGGTGATCTTTTGTATTGGGAAAGTCATGCCCGGTGAACTTTTGTATTGGGAAAGTCATGCCCGGTGAACTTTTGTATTGGGAAAGTCATGCCCGGTGAACTTTTGTATTGGGAAAGTCATGCCCGGTGAACTTTTGTATTGGGAAAGTCATGCCCGGTGAACTTTTGTATTGGGAAAGTCATGCCCGGTGAACTTTTGTATTGGGAAAGTCATGCCCAGTGAACTTTTGTATTGGGAAAGTCATGCCCGGTGAACTTTTGTATTGGGAAAGTCATGCCCGGTCAACTTTTGTATTGGGAAAATCATGCCCGGTGAACTTTTGTACTGGGAAAGTCATGCCCGGTGAACTTTTGTATTGGGAAAGTCATGCCCGGTGAACTTTTGTATGGGAAAAGTCATGCCCGGTGAACTTTTGTATGGGAAAAGTCATGCCCGGTGAACTTTTGTATTGGGAAAGTCATGCCCGGTCAACTTTTGTATTGGGAAAGTCATGCCCGGTGATCTTTTGTACTGGGAAAGTCATGCCCGGTGAACTTTTGTATTGGGAAAGTCATGCCCGGTCAACTTTTGTATTGGGAAAGTCATGCCCGGTGATCTTTTGTACTGGGAAAGTCATGCCCGGTAAACTTTTGTATTGGGAAAGTCATGCCCGGTCAACTTTTGTATTGGGAAAGTCATGCCCGGTGATCTTTTGTACTGGGAAAGTCATGCCCGGTGAACTTTTGTATGGGAAAAGTCATGCCCGGTGATCTTTTGTACTGGGAAAGTCATGCCCGGTCAACTTTTGTATGGAAAAGTCATGCCCGGTGAACTTTTGTATTGGGAAAGTCATGCCCGGTGATCTTTTGTACTGGGAAAGTCATGCCCGGTCAACTTTTGTATTAGGAAAGTCATGCCCGGTGAACTTTTGTATGGGAAAAGTCATGCCCGGTGAACTTTTGTATTGGGAAAGTCATGCCCGGTGAACTTTTGTATTGGGAAAGTCATGCCCGGTGAACTTTTGTATTGGGAAAGTCATGCCCGGTGAACTTTTGTATTGGGAAAGTCATGCCCGGTGAACTTTTGTATTGGGAAAGTCATGCCCGGTGAACTTTTGTATGGGAAAAGTCATGCCCGGTGAACTTTTGTATTGGGAAAGTCATGCCCGGTGATCTTTTGTACTGGGAAAGTCATGTCCGGTGAACTTTTGTATTGGGAACGTCATGCCCGGTGATCTTTTGTACTGGGAAAGTCATGCCCGGTGAACTTTTGTATTGGGAAAGTCATGCCCGGTGATCTTTTGTACTGGGAAAGTCATGCCCGGTGAACTTTTGTATGGGAAAAGTCATGCCCGGTGATCTTTTGTACTGGGAAAGTCATGCAGGGTGAACTTTTGTATTGGGAAAGTCATGCCCCGGTGAACTTTTGTATGGGAAAAGTCATGCCCGGTGAACTTTTGTATTGGGAAAGTCTTGCCCGGTGGTCTTTTGTACTGGGAAAGTCATGCCCGGTGAACTTTTGTATTGGGAAAGTCATGCCCGGTGAACTTTTGTATGGGAAAAGTCATGCCCGGTGAACTTTTGTATTGGGAAAGTCATGCCCGGTGAACTTTTGTATTGGGAAAGTCATGCCCGGTCAACTTTTGTATTGGGAAAGTCATGCCCGGTGATCTTTTGTACTGGGAAAGTCATGCCCGGTGAACTTTTGTATTGGGAAAGTCATGCCCGGTGAACTTTTGTATGGGAAAAGTCATGCCCGGTGAACTTTTGTATTGGGAAAGTCATGCCCGGTGAACTTTTGTATGGGGAAAAGTCATGCCCGGTGAACTTTTGTATTGGGAAAGTCATGCCCGGTGATCTTTTGTACTGGGAAAGTCATGCCCGGTGATCTTTTGTACTGGGAAAGTCATGCCCGGTGAACTTTTGTATGGGAAAAGTCATGCCCGGTGAACTTTTGTATTGGGAAAGTCATGCCCGGTGAACTTTTGTATTGGGAAAGTCATGCCCGGTGATCTTTTGTATTGGGAAAGTCATGCCCGGTGAACTTTTGTATTGGGAAAGTCATGCCCGGTGATCTTTTGTAATGGGAAAGTCATGCCCGGTCAACTTTTGTATTGGGAAAGTCATGCCCGGTGAACTTTTGTATGGGAAAGTCATGCCCGGTGAACTTTTGTACTGGGAAAGTCATGCCCGGTCAACTTTTGTATGGGAAAAGTCATGCCCGGTGAACTTTTGTATTGGGAAAGTCATGCCCGGTGAACTTTTGTATGGGAAAAGTCATGCCCGGTCAACTTTTGTATTGGGAAAGTCATGCCCGGTGAACTTTTGTATGGGAAAGTCATGCCCGGTGAACTTTTGTATTGGGAAAGTCATGCCCGGTGAACTTTTGTATGGGAAAAGTCATGCCCGGTCAACTTTTGTATTGGGAAAGTCATGCCCGGTCAACTTTTGTATTGGGAAAGTCATGCCCGGTGATCTTTTGTACTGGGAAAGTCATGCCCGGTGAACTTTTGTATTGGGAAAGTCATGCCCGGTGATCTTTTGTACTGGGAAAGTCATGCCCGGTCAACTTTTGTATTAGGAAAGTCATGCCCGGTGAACTTTTGTATGGGAAAAGTCATGCCCGGTGATCTTTTGTACTGGGAAAGTCATGCCCGGTGAACTTTTGTACTGGGAAAGTCATGCCCGGTCAACTTTTGTATTGGGAAAGTCATGCCCGGTGAACTTTTGTACTGGGAAAGTCATGCCGGTGAACTTTTGTACTGGGAAAGTCATGCCGGTCAACTTTTGTATGGGAAAAGTCATGCCCGGTGAACTTTTGTATTGGGAAAGTCATGCCCGGTGAACTTTTGTATGGGAAAAGTCATGCCCGGTCAACTTTTGTATTGGGAAAGTCATGCCCTGTGAACTTTTGTATTGGGAAAGTCATGCCCGGTGAACTTTTGTATTGGGAAAGTCATGCCCGGTGAACTTTTGTATTGGGAAAGTCATGCCCGGTAAACTTTTGTATTGGGAAAGTCATGGCCGGTCAACTTTTGTATTGGGAAAGTCATGCCCGGTGATATTTTGTACTGGGAAAGTCATGCCCGGTGAACTTTTGTATTGGGAAAGCAATGCCCGGTGATCTTTTGTACTGGGAAAGTCATGCCCGGTCAACTTTTGTATTAGGAAAGTCATGCCCGGTGAACTTTTGTATGGGAAAAGTCATGCCCGGTGATCTTTTGTACTGGGAAAGTCATGCCCGGTGAACTTTTGTATTGGGAAAGTCATGCCCGGTCAACTTTTGTATTGGGAAAGTCATGCCCGGTGAACTTTTGTACTGGGAAAGTCATGCCCGGTGAACTTTTGTATTGGGAAAGTCATGCCCGGTGAACTTTTGTATTGGGAAAGTCATGCCCGGTGAACTTTTGTATTGGGAAAGTCATGCCCGGTGAACATATGTACTGGGAAAGTCATGCCCGGTCAACTTTTGTATTGGGAAAGTCATGCCCGGTGATCTTTTGTACTGGGAAAGTCATGCCCGGTCAACTTTTGTATTGGGAAAGTCATGCCCGGTCAACTTTTGTATTGGGAAAGTCATGCCCGGTGATCTTTTGTACTGGGAAAGTCATGCCCGGTGAACTTTTGTATGGGAAAAGTCATGCCGGTGAACTTTTGTATTGGGAAAGTCATGCCCGGTGAACTTTTGTATTGGGAAAGTCATGCCCGGTCAACTTTTGTATTGGGAAAGTCATGCCCGGTGATCTTTTGTACTGGGAAAGTCATGCCCGGTGAACTTTTGTATTGGGAAAGTCATGCCCGGTGATCTTTTGTACTGGGAAAGTCATGCCCGGTGAACTTTTGTATTGGGAAAGTCATGCCCGGTGATCTTTTGTACTGGGAAAGTCATGCCCGGTGAACTTTTGTATTGGGAAAGTCATGCCCGGTGAACTTTTGTATGGGAAAAGTCATGCCCGGTGAACTTTTGTATTGGGAAAGTCATGCCCGGTGAACTTTTGTATTGGGAAAGTCATGCCCGGTGAACTTTTGTATGGGAAAAGTCATGCCCGGTGAAATTTTGTATGGGAAAAGTCATGCCCGGTGATCTTTTGTACTGGGAAAGTCATGCCCGGTGAACTTTTGTATTGGGAAAGTCATGCCCGGTGAACTTTTGTATTGGGAAAGTCATGCCCGGTCAACTTTTGTATTGGGAAAGTCATGCCCTTGTATTGGGAAAGTCATGCCCGGTGAACTTTTGTATTTGGAAAGTCATGCCCGGTGAACTTTTGTATTGGGAAAGTCATGCCCGGTCAACTTTTGTATTGGGAAAGTCATGCCCGGTGATCTTTTGTACTGGAAAGTCATGCCCGGTGAACTTTTGTATTGGGAAAGTCATGCCCTGTGAACTTTTGTATTGGGAAAGTCATGCCCGGTGAACTTTTGTATTGGGAAAGTCATGCCCGGTGAACTTTTGTATTGGGAAAGTCATGCCCGGTAAACTTTTGTATTGGGAAAGTCATGCCCAGTGAACTTTTGTATTGGGAAAGTCATGCCCGGTGAACGTTTGTATTGGGAAAGTCATGCCCGGTGAACTTTTGTATTGGGAAAGTCATGTCCGGTCAACTTTTGTATTGGGAAAGTCATGCCCGGTCTACTTTTGTATTGGGAAAGTCATGCCGGGTGAATTTTTGTATTGGGAAAGTCATGCCCTGTGAACTTTTGTATTGGGAAAGTCATGCCCGGTGAACTTTTGTATTGGGAAAGTCATGCCCGGTGAACTTTTGTATTGGGAAAGTCATGCCAGGTGAACTTTTGTATGGGAAAAGTCATGCCCGGTGAAATTTTGTATGGGAAAAGTCATGCCCGGTGATCTTTTGTACTGGGAAAGTCATGCCCGGTGAACTTTTGTATTGGGAAAGTCATGCCCGGTGAACTTTTGTATTGGGAAAGTCTTGCCGGTCAACTTTTGTATTGGGAAAGTCATGCCCTTGTATTGGGAAAGTCATGCCCGGTGAACTTTTGTATTGGGAAAGTCATGCCCGGTGAATTTTTTATTGGGAAAGTCATGCCCGGTCAACTTTTGTATTGGGAAAGTCATGCCCGGTGATCTTTTGTACTGGGAAAGTCATGCCCGGTGAACTTTTGTATTGGGAAAGTCATGCCCTGTGAACTTTTGTATTGGGAAAGTCATGCCCGGTGAACTTTTGTATTGGGAAAGTCATGCCCGGTGAACTTTTGTATTGGGAAAGTCATGCCCGGTAAACTTTTGTATTGGGAAAGTCATGCCCGGTGAACTTTTGTATTGGGAAAGTCATGCCCGGTGAACGTTTGTATTGGGAAAGTCATGCCCGGTGAACTTTTGTATTGGGAAAGTCATGCCCGGTGAACGTTTGTATTGGGAAAGTCATGCCCGGTGATCTTTTGTACTGGGAAAGTCATGCCCGGTGAACTTTTGTATTGGGAAAGTCATGCCCGGTGATCTTTTGTACTGGGAAAGTCATGCCCGGTGAACTTTTGTATGGGAAAAGTCATGCCCGGTGATCTTTTGTACTGGGAAAGTCATGCCCGGTGAACTTTTGTATTGGGAAAGTCATGCCCGGTGAACTTTTGTATGGGAAAAGTCATGCCCGGTGAACTTTTGTATTGGGAAAGTCATGCCCGGTGATCTTTTGTACTGGGAAAGTCATGCCCGGTAAACTTTTGTATTGGGAAAGTCATGCCCGGTGAACTTTTGTATGGGAAAAGTCATGCCCGGTGAGCTTTTGTATTGGGAAAGTCATGCCCGGTCAACTTTTGTATGGGAAAAGTCATGCCCGGTGAACTTTTGTATTGGGGAAGTCATGCCCGGTGATCTTTTGTATTGGGAAAGTCATGCCCGGTCAACTTTTGTATTGGGAAAGTCATGCCCGGTGATCTTTTGTACTGGGAAAATCATGCCCGGTGATCTTTTGTACTGGGAAAGTCATGCCCGGTGAACTTTTGTATGGGAAAAGTCATGCCCGGTGAACTTTTGAATTGGGAAAGTCATGCCCGGTGATCTTTTGTACTGGGAAAGACATGCCCGGTGATCTTTTGTACTGGGAAAGTCATGCCCGGTGAACTTTTGTATGGGAAAAGTCATGCCCGGTGAACTTTTGTATTGGGAAAGTCATGCCTGGTGAACTTTTGTATTGGGAAAGTCATGCCCGGTGAACTTTTGTACTGGGAAAGTCATGCCCGGTGAAATTTGTATTGGGAAAGTCATGCCCGGTGAACTTTTGTATTGGGAAAGTCATGCCCGGTCAACTTTTGTATTGGGAAAGTCATGCCCGGTGAACTTTTGTATTGGGAAAGTCATGCCCGGTCAACTTTTGTATTGGGAAAGTCATGCCCGGTGATCTTTTGTACTGGGAAAGTCATGCCCGGTGAACTTTTGTATTGGGAAAGTCATGCCCGGTGAACTTTTGTATGGGAAAAGTCATGCCCGGTGAACTTTTGTATTGGGAAAGTCATGCCCGGTGAACTTTTGTATGGGAAAAGTCATGCCCGGTGAACTTTTGTATTGGGAAAGTCATGCCCGGTGATCTTTTGTACTGGGAAAGTCATGCCCGGTGATCTTTTGTACTGGGAAAGTCATGCCCGGTGAACTTTTGTATGGGAAAAGTCATGCCCGGTGAACTTTGTATTGGGAAAGTCATGCCCGGTGAACTTTTGTATTGGGAAAGTCATGCCCGGTGATCTTTTGTATTGGGAAAGTCATGCCCGGTGAACTTTTGTATTGGGAAAGTCATGCCCGGTGATCTTTTGTAATGGGAAAGTCATGCCCGGTCAACTTTTGTATTGGGAAAGTCATGCCCGGTGAACTTTTGTATGGGAAAGTCATGCCCGGTGAACTTTTGTACTGGGAAAGTCATGCCCGGTCAACTTTTGTATGGGAAAAGTCATGCCCGGTCAACTTTTGTATGGGAAAAGTCATGCCCGGTGAACTTTTGTATTGGGAAAGTCATGCCCGGTGAACTTTTGTATGGGAAAAGTCATGCCCGGTCAACTTTTGTATTGGGAAAGTCATGCCCGGTGAACTTTTGTATGGGAAAGTCATGCCCGGTGAACTTTTGTATGGGAAAAGTCATGCCCGGTCAACTTTTGTATTGGGAAAGTCATGCCCGGTCAACTTTTGTATTGGGAAAGTCATGCCCGGTGATCTTTTGTACTGGGAAAGTCATGCCCGGTGAACTTTTGTATTGGGAAAGTCATGCCCGGTGATCTTTTGTACTGGGAAAGTCCATGCCCGGTCAACTTTTGTATTAGGAAAGTCATGCCCGGTGAACTTTTGTATGGGAAAAGTCATGCCCGGTGATCTTTTGTACTGGGAAAGTCATGCCAGGTGAACTTTTGTATTGGGAAAGTCATGCCCGGTCAACTTTTGTATTGGGAAAGTCATGCCCGGTGAACTTTTGTACTGGGAAAGTCATGCCCGGTGAACTTTTGTGTTGGGAAAGTCATGCCCGGTGAACTTTTGTATGGGAAAAGTCATGCCCGGTCTACTTTTGTATTGGGAAAGTCATGCCGGGTGAATTTTTGTATGGGAAAAGTCATGCCCGGTGAACTTTTGTATTGGGAAAGTCATGCCCGGTGATCTTTTGTATTGGGAAAGTCATGCCCGGTGAACTTTTGTATTGGGAAAGTCATGCCCGGTGAACTTTTGTATGGGAAAAGTCATGCCCGGTGAACTTTTGTATTGGGAAAGTCATGCCCGGTGAACTTTTGTATTGGGAAAGTCATGCCCGGTGAACTTTTGTATTGGGAAAGTCATGCCCGGTGAACTTTTGTATTGGGAAAGTCATGCCCGGTGAACTTTTGTATTGGGAAAGTCATGCCCGGTGATCTTTTGTACTGGGAAAGTCATGCCCGGTGAACTTTTGTATGGGAAAAGTCATGCCCGGTGAACTTTTGTATTGGGAAAGTCATGCCCGGTGAACTTTTGTATTGGGAAAGTCATGCCCGGTGAACTTTTGTATTGGGAAAGTCATGCCCGGTGAACTTTTGTACTGGGAAAGTCATGCCCGGTGAACTTTTGTATTGGGAAAGTCATGCCCGGTCAACTTTTGTATTGGGAAAGTCATGCCCGGTGATCTTTTGTACTGGGAAAGTCATGCCCGGTGAACTTTTGTATTGGGAAAGTCATGCCCGGTGAACTTTTGTATTGGGAAAGTCATGCCCGGTGAACTTTTGTATTGGGAAAGTCATGCCCGGTGAACATATGTACTGGGAAAGTCATGCCCGGTCAACTTTTGTATTGGGAAAGTCATGCCCGGTGATCTTTTGTACTGGGAAAGTCATGCCCGGTGAACTTTTGTATTGGGTAAGTCATGCCCGGTGAACTTTTGTATTGGGAAAGTCATGCCCGGTCAACTTTTGTATTGGGAAAGTCATGCCCGGTGATCTTTTGTACTGGGAAAGTCATGCCCGGTGAACATTTGTACTGGGAAAGTCATGCCCGGTCACCTTTTGTATTGGGAAAGTCATGCCCGGTGAACTTTTGTACTGGGAAAGTCATGCCCGGTGAACTTTTGTATTGGGAAAGTCATGCCCGGTGAACTTTTGTATGGGAAAAGTCATGCCCGGTGAACTTTTGTATTGGGAAAGTAATGCCCGGTGAACTTTTGTATTGGGAAAGTCATGCCCGGTGAACTTTTGTATTGGGAAAGTCATGCCCGGTGAACTTTTGTATTGGGAAAGTCATGCCCGGTGAACTTTTGTATGGGAAAAGTCATGCCCGGTGAACTTTTGTATTGGGAAAGTCATGCCCGGTGAACTTTTGTATTGGGAAAGTCATGCCCGGTCAACTTTTGTATTGGGAAAGTCATGCCCGGTGAACTTTTGTACTGGGAAAGTCATGCCCGGTGAACTTTTGTATTGGGAAAGTCATGCCGGTGAACTTTTGTATGGGAAAAGTCATGCCCGGTGAACTTTTGTATGGGAAAAGTTATGCCCGGTGAACTTTTGTATTGGGAAAGTCATGCACGGTCAATTTTTGTATTGGGAAAGTCATGCCCGGTGATCTTTTGTACTGGGAAAGTCATGCCCGGTCAACTTTTGTATTGGGAAAGTCATGCCCGGTCAACTTTTGTATTGGGAAAGTCATGCCCGGTCAACTTTTGTATTGGGAAAGTCATGCCCGGTGATCTTTTGTACTGGGAAAGTCATGCCCGGTGAACTTTTGTATGGGAAAAGTCATGCCGGTGATCTTTTGTACTGGGAAAGTCATGCCCGGTCAACCTTTGTATGGGAAAAGTCATGCCCGGTGAACTTTTGTATTGGGAAAGTCATGCCCGGTCAACTTTTGTATTAGGAAAGTCATGCCCGGTGAACTTTTGTACTGGGAAAGTCATGCCCGGTGAACTTTTGTATTGGGAAAGTCATGCCCGGTCAACTTTTGTATTGGGAAAGTCATGCCCGGTGATCTTTTGTACTGGGAAAGTCATGCCCGGTGAACTTTTGTATTGGGAAAGTCATGCCCGGTGAACTTTTGTATGGAAAAAGTCATGCCCGGTGATCTTTTGTACTGGGAAAGTCATGCCCGGTGAACTTTTGTATTGGGAAAGTCATGCCCGGTCAACTTTTGTATTGGGAAAGTCATGCCCGGTGAACTTTTGTATTGGGAAAGTCATGCCCGGTGAACTTTTGTATTGGGAAAGTCATGCCCGTTGATCTTTTGTATTGGGAAAGTCATGCCCGGTGAACTTTTGTATTGGGAAAGTCATGCCCGGTGAACTTTTGTACTTGGAAAGTCATGCCCGGTGAACTTTTGTATTGGGAAAGTCATGCCCGGTGATCTTTTGTACTGGGAAAGTCATGCCCGGTCAACTTTTGTACTGGGAAAGTCATGCCCGGTGAACTTTTGTACTGGGAAAGTCATGCCCGGTGAACTTTTGTATGGGAAAAGTCATGCCCGGTGAACTTTTGTATTGGAAAAGTCATGCCCGGTGAACTTTTGTATTGGGAAAGTCATGCCCGGTGAACGTACTGGGAAAGTCATGCCCGGTGAACTTTTGTATGGGAAAAGTCATGCCCGGTCAACTTTTGTATTGGGAAAGTCATGCCCGGTCAACTTTTGTATTGGGAAAGTCATGCCCGGTGATCTTTTGTACTGGGAAAGTCATGCCCGGTGAACTTTAGTATTGGAAAAGTCATGCCCGGTGAACTTTTGTATGGGAAAAGTCATGCCCGGTGAACTTTTGTATGGAAAAGTCATGCCCGGTGAACTTTTGTATTGGGAAGGTCATGCCCGGTCAACTTTTGTATTGGGAAAGTCATGCCCGTTGATCTTTTGTACTAGGAAAGTCATGCCCGGTGAACTTTTGTATTGGGAAAGTCATGCCCGGTCAACTTTTGTATTGGGAAAGTCATGCCCGGTCAACTTTTGTATTGGGAAAGTCATGCCCGGTGATCTTTTGTACTGGGAAAGTCATGCCCGGTGAACTTTTGTATGGGAAAAGTCATGCCCGGTGAACTTTTGTATTGGGAAAGTCATGCCCGGTGAACTTTTGTATGGGAAAAGTCATGCCCGGTGATCTTTTGTATTGGGAAAGTCATGCCCGGTGAACTCTTGTATTGGGAAAGTCATGCCCGGTGAACTTTTGTATGGGAAAAGTCATGCCCGGTGAACTTTTGTATTGGGAAAGTCATGCCCGGTGAACTTTTGTATTGGGAAAGTCATGCCCGGTGAACTTTTGTATTGGGAAAGTCATGCCCGGTGAACTTTTGTATTTTGAAAGTCATGCCCGGTGAACTTTTGTATTGGGAAAAAATTCATGCCCGGTTAACTTTTGTATTGGGAAAGTCATGTCCGGTTATCTTTTGTACTGGGAAAATCATGCCCGGTGAACTTTTGTATGGGAAAAGTCATGCCCGGTGAACTTTGTATTGGGAAAGTCATGCCCGGTGAACTTTTGTATTGGGAAAGTCATGCCCGGTTAACTTTTGTACTGGGAAAGTCATGCCCGGTGAACTTTTGTATGGGAAAGTCATGCCCGGTGAACTTTTGTATTGGGAAAGTCATGCCCGGTGAACTTTTGTATTGGGAAAGTCATGCCCGGTGAACTTTTGTACTGGGAAAGTCATGCCCGGTGAACTTTTGTATTGGGAGAAGTCATGCTCGGTGAACTTTTGTATTGGGAAAGTCATGCCCGGTGAACTTTTGTATTGGGAAGGTCATGCCCGGTCAACTTTTGTATTGGGAAAGTCATGCCCGGTGATCTTTTGTACTGGAAATTCATGCCCGGTGAACTTTTGTATTGGGAAAGTCATGCCCGGTGAACTTTTGTATTGGGAAAGTCATGCCCGGTCAACTTTTGTATTGGGAAAGTCATGCCCGGTGAACTTTTGTACTTGGGAAAGTCATGCCCGGTGAACTTTTGTATTGGGAAAGTCATGCCCGGTGAACTTTTGTATTGGGAAAGTCATGCCCGGTGAACTTTTGTATTGGGAAAGTCATGCCCGTTGAACTTTTGTACTGGAAAGTCATGCCCGGTCAACTTTTGTATTGGGAAAGTCATGCCGGTGAACTTTTGTATTGGGAAAGTCATGCCCGGTCAACTTTTGTATTGGGAAAGTCATGCCCGGTGATCTTTTGTACTGGGAAAGTCATGCCCGGTGAACTTTTGTATTGGGAAAGTCATGCCCGGGGAACTTTTGTATTGGGAAAGTCATGCCCGGTGAACTTTTGTACTGGGAAAGTCATGCCCGGTGAACTTTTGTACTGGGAAAGTCATGCCCGGTCAACTTTTGTATTGGGAAAGTCATGCCCGGTGATCTTTTGTACTGGGAAAGTCATGCCCGGTGAACTTTTGTACTGGGAAAGTCATGCCCGGTCAACTTTTGTATGGGAAAAGTCATGCCCGGTGAACTTTTGTATTGGGAAAGTCATGCCCGGTGATCTTTTGTACTGGGAAAGTCATGCCCGGTCAACTTTTGTATTGGGAAAGTCATGCCCGGTCAACTTTTGTATTGGGAAAGTCATGCCCGGTGATCTTTTGTACTGGGAAAATTCATGCCCGGTGAACTTTTGTATGGGAAAAGTCATGCCCGGTGATCCTTTGTACTGGGAAAGTCATGCCCGGTCAACTTTTGTATTGGGAAAGTCATGCCCGGTCAACTTTTTATTAGGAAAGTCATGCCCGGTGATCTTTTGTACTGGGAAAGTCATGCCCGGTGAACTTTTGTATTGGGAAAGTCATGCCCGGTAAACTTTTGTATTGGGAAAGTCATGCCCGGTGAACTTTTGTATTGGGAAAGTCATGCCCGGTGAACTTTTGTATTGGGAAAGTCATGCCCGGTGATCTTTTGTACTGGGAAAGTCATGCCCGGTCAACTTTTGTATTGGGAAAGTCATGCCCGGTGATCTTTAGTATTGGGAAAGTCATGCCCGGTGATCTTTTGTACTGGGAAAGTCATGCCCGGTCAACTTTTGTATTGGGAAAGTCATGCCCGGTGATCTTTAGTATTGGGAAAGTCATGCCCGGTGATCTTTTGTACTGGGAAAGTCATGCCCGGTCAACTTTAGTATTGGGAAAGTCATGCCCGGTGATCTTTGTATTGGGAAAGTCATGCCCGGTGAACTTTTGTATTGGGAAAGTCATGCCCGGTCAACTTTTGTATTGGGAAAGTCATGCCCGGTGAACTTTTGTATTGGGAAAGTCATGCCCGGTGAACTTTTGTATTGGGAAAGTCATGCCCGGTGAACTTTGTATTGGGAAAGTCATGCCCGGTCAACTTTTGTATTGGGAAAGTCATGCCCGGTGATCTTTTGTACTGGGAAAGTCATGCCCGGTGAACATTTGTACTGGGAAAGTCATGCCCGGTCACCTTTTGTATTGGGAAAGTCATGCCCGGTGAACTTTTGTACTGGGAAAGTCATGCCCGGTGAACTTTTGTATTGGGAAAGTCATGCCCGGTGAACTTTTGTATGGGAAAAGTCATGCCCGGTGAACTTTTGTATTGGGAAAGTCATGCCCGGTGAACTTTTGTATTGGGAAAGTCATGCCCGGTGACTTTTGTACTGGGAAAGTCGTGCCCGGTGAACTTTTGTATTGGGAAAGTCATGCCCGGTGAACTTTGTATTGGGAAAGTCATGCCCGGTGAACTTTTGTATTGGGAAAGTCATGCCCGGTGAACTTTTGTATTGGGAAAGTCATGCCCGGTGAACTTTTGTATTGGGAAAGTCATGCCCGGTGAACTTTTGTATTGGGAAAGTCATGCCCGGTCAACTTTTGTATTGGGAAAGTCATGCCCGCTGAACTTTTGTACTGGGAAAGTCATGCCCGGTGAACTTTTGTATTGGGAAAGTCATGCCCGGTGAACTTTTGTATGGGAAAAGTCATGCCCGGTGAACTTTTGTATGGGAAAGTTATGCCCGGTGAACTTTTGTATTGGGAAAGTCATGCACGGTCAACTTTTGTATTGGGAAAGTCATGCCCGGTGATCTTTTGTACTGGGAAAGTCATGCCCGGTCAACTTTTGTATTGGGAAAGTCATGCCCGGTCAACTTTTGTATTGGGAAAGTCATGCCCGGTCAACTTTTGTATTGGGAAAGTCATGCCCGGTGATCTTTTGTACTGGGAAAGTCATGCCCGGTGAACTTTTGTATGGGAAAAGTCATGCCCGGTGATCTTTTGTACTGGGAAAGTCATGCCCGGTCAACTTTTGTATGGGAAAAGTCATGCCCGGTGAACTTTTGTATTTGGGAAAGTCATGCCCGGTCAACTTTTGTATTAGGAAAGTCATGCCCGGTGAACTTTTGTACTGGGAAAGTCATGCCCGGTGAACTTTTGTATTGGGAAAGTCATGCCCGGTCAACTTTTGTATTGGGAAAGTCATGCCCGGTGATCTTTTGTACTGGGAAAGTCATGCCCGGTGAACTTTTGTATTGGGAAAGTCATGCCCGGTGAACTTTTGCATGGAAAAAGTCATGCCCGGTGATCTTTTGTACTGGGAAAGTCATGCCCGGTGAACTTTTGTTTTGGGAAAGTCATGCCCGGTCAACTTTTGTATGGGAAAGTCATGCCCGGTGAACTTTTGTATTGGGAAAGTCATGCCCGGTGAACTTTTGTATTGGGAAAGTCATGCCCGTTGATCTTTTGTATTGGGAAAGTCATGCCCGGTGAACTTTTGTATTGGGAAAGTCATGCCCCGGTGAACTTTTGTACTGGGAAAGTCATGCCCGGTGAACTTTTGTATTGGGAAAGTCATGCCCGGTGATCTTTTGTACTGGGAAAGTCATGCCCGGTCAACTTTTGTACTGGGAAAGTCATGCCCGGTGAACTTTTGTACTGGGAAAGTCATGCCCGGTGAACTTTTGTATTGGGAAAGTCATGCCCGGTGAACGTACTGGGAAAGTCATGCCCGGTGAACTTTTGTATGGGAAAAGTCATGCCCGGTCAACTTTTGTATTGGGAAAGTCATGCCCGGTCAACTTTTGTATTGGGAAAGTCATGCCCGGTGATCTTTTGTACTGGGAAAGTCATGCCCGGTGAACTTTAGTATTGGGAAAGTCATGCCCGGTGAACTTTTGTATGGGAAAAGTCATGCCCGGTGAACTTTTGTATGGGAAAAGTCATGCCCGGTGAACTTTTGTATTGGGAAGGTCATGCCCGGTCAACTTTTGTATTGGGAAAGTCATGCCCGTTGATCTTTTGTACTGGGAAAGTCATGCCCGGTGAACTTTTGTATTGGGAAAGTCATGCCCGGTCAACTTTTGTATTGGGAAAGTCATGCCCGGTCAACTTTTGTATTGGGAAAGTCATGCCCGGTGATCTTTTGTACTGGGAAAGTCATGCCCGGTGAACTTTTGTATGGGAAAAGTCATGCCCGGTGAACTTTTGTATTGGGAAAGTCATGCCCGGTGAACTTTTGTATGGGAAAAGTCATGCCCGGTGATCTTTTGTATTGGGAAAGTCATGCCCGGTGAACTCTTGTATTGGGAAAGTCATGCCCGGTGAACTTTTGTATGGGAAAAGTCATGCCCGGTGAACTTTTGTATTGGGAAAGTCATGCCCGGTGAACTTTTGTATTGGGAAAGTCATGCCCGGTGAACTTTTGTATTGGGAAAGTCATGCCCGGTGAACTTTTGTATTTTGAAAGTCATGCCCGGTGAACTTTTGTATTGGGAAATTCATGCCCGGTGAACTTTTGTATTGGGAAAGTCATGTCCGGTGATCTTTTTGTACTGGGAAAGTCATGCCCGTGAACTTTTGTATGGGAAAAGTCATGCCCGGTGAACTTTTGTATTGGGAAAGTCATGCCCGGTGAACTTTTGTATTGGGAAAGTCATGCCCGGTGAACTTTTGTACTGGGAAAGTCATGCCCGGTGAACTTTTGTATTGGGAAAGTCATGCCCGGTGAACTTTTGTATTGGAAAGTCATGCCCGGTCAACTTTTGTATTGGGAAAGTCATGCCCGGTGATCTTTTGTACTGGGAAAGTCATGCCCGGTGAACTTTTGTATTGGAGAGTCATGCTCGATGAACTTTTGTATTGGGAAAGTCATGCCCGGTGAACTTTTGTATTGGGAAGGTCATGCCCGGTCAACTTTTGTATTGGGAAAGTCATGCCCGGTGATCTTTTGTACTGGGAAATTCATGCCCGGTGAACTTTTGTATTGGGAAAGTCATGCCCGGTGAACTTTTGTATTGGGAAAGTCATGCCCGGTCAACTTTTGTATTGGGAAAGTCATGCCCGGTGAACTTTTGTACTGGGAAAGTCATGCCCGGTGAACTTTTGTATTGGGAAAGTCATGCCCGGTGAACTTTTGTATTGGGAAAGTCATGCCCGGTGAACTTTTGTATTGGGAAAGTCATGCCCGGTCAACTTTTGTATTGGGAAAGTCATGCCCGGTGAACTTTTGTATTGGGAAAGTCATGCCCGGTGAACTTTTGTATTGGGGAAAGTCATGCCCGGTGAACATTTGTATTGGGAAAGTCATGCCCGGTGAACTTTTGTATTGGGAAGGTCATGCCCGGTCAACTATGTATTGGGAAAGTCATGCCCGGTGATCTTTTGTACTGGGAAATTCATGCCCGGTGAACTTTTGTATTGGGAAAGTCATGCCCGGTGAACTTTTGTATTGGGAAAGTCATGCCCGGTCAACTTTTGTATTGGGAAAGTCATGCCCGGTGAACTTTTGTACTGGGAAAGTCATGCCCGGTGAACTTTTGTATTGGGAAAGTCATGCCCGGTGAACTTTTGTATTGGGAAAGTCATGCCCGGTGAACTTTTGTATTGGGAAAGTAATGCCCGGTGAACTTTTGTACTGGGAAAGTCATGCCCGGTCAACTTTTGTATTGGGAAAGTCATGCCCGGTGAACTTTTGTATTGGGAAAGTCATGCCCGGTCAACTTTTGTATTGGGAAAGTCATGCCCGGTGATCTTTTGTACTGGGAAAGTCATGCCGGTGAACTTTTGTATTGGGAAAGTCATGCCCGGGGAACTTTTGTATTGGGAAAGTCATGCCCGGTGAACTTTTGTACTGGGAAAGTCATGCCCGGTGAACTTTTGTACTGGGAAAGTCATGCCCGGTCAACTTTTGTATTGGGAAAGTCATGCCCGGTGATCTTTGTACTGGGAAAGTCATGCCCGGTGAACTTTTGTACTGGGAAAGTCATGCCCGGTCAACTTTTGTATGGGAAAAGTCATGCCCGGTGAACTTTTGTATTGGGAAAGTCATGCCCGGTGATCTTTTGTACTGGGAAAGTCATGCCCGGTCAACTTTTGTATTGGGAAAGTCATGCCCGGTCAACTTTTGTATTGGGAAAGTCATGCCCGGTGATCTTTTGTACTGGGAAATTCATGCCCGGTGAACTTTTGTATGGGAAAAGTCATGCCCGGTGATCCTTTGTACTGGGAAAGTCATGCCCGGTCAACTTTTGTATTGGGAAAGTCATGCCCGGTCAACTTTTTTATTAGGAAAGTCATGCCCGGTGATCTTTTGTACTGGGAAAGTCATGCCCGGTGAACTTTTGTATTGGGAAAGTCATGCCCGGTAAACTTTTGTATTGGGAAAGTCATGCCCGGTGATCTTTTGTACTGGGAAAGTCATGCCCGGTCAACTTTTGTATTGGGAAAGTCATGCCCGGTGATCTTTAGTATTGGGAAAGTCATGCCCGGTGATCTTTTGTACTGGGAAAGTCATGCCCGGTCAACTTTTGTATTGGGAAAGTCATGCCCGGTGATCTTTTGTATTGGGAAAGTCATGCCCGGTGAACTTTTGTATTGGGAAAGTCATGCCCGGTCAACTTTTTGTATTGGGAAAGTCATGCCCGGTGAACTTTTGTATTGGGAAAGTCATGCCCGGTGAACTTTTGTATTAGGAAAGTCATGCCCGGTGAACTTTTGTATGGGAAAAGTCATGCCCGGTCAACTTTTGTATTGGGAAAGTCATGCCCGGTGAACTTTTGTATTGGAAAGTCATGCCCGGTGAACTTTTGTATTGGGAAAGTCATGCCCGGTCAACTTTTGTATTGGGAAAGTCATGCCCGGTGAACTTTTGTATTGGGAAAGTCATGCCCGGTGAACTTTTGTATGGGAAAAGTCATGACCGGTGATCCTTTGTATTGGGAAAGTCATGCCCGGTGAACTATTGTATTGGGAAAGTCATGCCCGGTGAACTTTTGTATTGGGAAAGTCATGCCCGGTGAACTTTTGTATTGGGAAAGTCATACCCGGTGAACTTTTGTATTGGGAAAGTCATGCCCGGTGAACTTTTGTATTGGGAAAGTCATGCCCGGTGAACTTTTGTATTGGGAAAGTCATGCCCGGTGAACTTTTGTATGGGAAAGTCATGCCCGGTGAACTTCTGTATTGGGAAAGTCAGGCCCGGTGAACTTTTGTATTGGGAAAGTCATGCCCGGTGAACTTTTGTATTGGGAAAGTCATGCCCGGTGAACTTTTGTTTTGGGAAAGTCATGCCTGGTGAACTTTTGTATTGGAAAGTCATGCCCGGTGAACTTTTGTATTGGGAAAGTCATGCCCGGTGAACTTTTGTATTGGGAAAGTCATGCCCGGTGATCTTTTGTACTGGGAAAGTCATGCCCGGTGAACTTTTGTATTGGGAAAGTCATGCCCGGTGAACTTTTGTATTGGGAAAGTCGTGCCCGGTGATCTTTTGTACTGGGAAAGTCATGCCCGGTGAACTTTTGTATTGGGAAAGTCATGCCCGGTGAACTTTTTGTATTGGGAAAATCATGCCCGGTGAACTTTTGTATTGGGAAAGTCATGCCCGGTGAACTTTTGTATGGGAAAAGTCATGCCCGGTGATCTTTTGTATTGGGAAAGTCATGCCCGGTGAACTTTTGTATTGGGAAAGTCATGCCCGGTGAACTTTTGTATTGGGAAAGTCATGCCCGGTGAACTTTTGTATTGGGAAAGTCATGCCCGGTGATCTTTTGTACTGGGAAAGTCATGCCCGGTGAACTTTTGTATTGGGAAAGTCATGCCCGGTGAACTTTTGCATGGGAAAAGTCATGCCCGGTGAACTTTTGTATGGGAAAAGTCATGCCCGGTCAACTTTTGTATTGGGAAAGTCATGCCCGGTGAACTTTTGTACTGGGAAAGTCATGCCCGGTCAACTTTTGTACTGGGAAAGTCATGCCCGGTGATCTTTGGTACTGGGAAAGTCATGCCCGGTGATCTTTTGTACTGGGAAAGTCATGCCCGGTGAACTTTTGTATTGGGAAAGTCATGCCCCGTGAACTTTTTGTACTGGGAAAGTCATGCCCGGGTGAACTTTTGTATGGGAAAGTCATGCCCGGGGAACTTTTGTATGGGAAAAGTCATGCCCGGTGAACTTTTGTATTGGGAAAGTCATGCCCGGTGAACTTTTGTATGGGAAAAGTCATGCCCGGTGAACTTTTGTATTGGGAAAGTCATGCCCGGTGAACTTTTGTACTGGGAAAGTCATGCCCGGTGAACTTTTGTATTGGAAAGTCATGCCCGGTTATCTTTTGTACTGGGAAAGTCATGCCCGGTGAACTTTTGTATTGGGAAAGTCATGCCCGGTGAACTTTTGTATTGGGAAAGTCATGCCCGGTGAACATTTGTATTGGGAAAGTCATGCCCGGTGAACTTTTGTACTGGGAAAGTCATGCCCGGTGAACTTTTGTATGGGAAAAGTCATGCCCGGTGAACTTTTGTACTGGGAAATCATGCCCGGTGAACTTTTGTATGGGAAAATTCATGCCCGGTGATCTTTTGTACTGGGAAAGTCATGCCCGGTCAACTTTTGTATGAAAAAAACTTTTGTATTGGGAAAGTCATGCCCGGTGAACTTTTGTACTGGGAAAGTCATGCCCGGTGAACTTTTGTATGGGAAAAGTCATGCCCGGTGAACTTTTGTACTGGGAAAGTCATGCCCGGTGAACTTTTGTGTGGGAAAAGTCATGCCCGGTGATCTTTTGTACTGGGAAAGTCATGCCCGGTCAACTTTTGTATGGGAAAAGTCATGCCCGGTGAACTTTTGTATTGGGAAAGTCATGCCCGGTCAACTTTTGTATTGGGAAAGTCATGCCCGGTCAACTTTTGTATTGGGAAAGTCATGCCCGGTGAACTTTTGTACTGGGAAAGTCATGCCCCGTCAACTTTTGTATTGGGAAAGTCATGCCCGGTGAACTTTTGTATTGGGAAAGTCATGCCCGGTCAACTTTTGTATTGGGAAAGTCATGCCCGGTGATCTTTGTACTGGGAAAGTCATGCCCGGTCAACTTTTGTATTGGGAAAGTCATGCCCGGTGATCTTTTGTATTGGGAAAGTCATGCCCGGTGATCTTTTGTACTGGGAAAGTCATGCCCTGTCAACTTTTGTATTACGAAAGTCATGCCCGGTGAACTTTTGTACTGGGAAAGTCATGCCCGGTGAACTTTTGTATTGGGAAAGTTATGCCCGGTCAACTTTTGTATTGGGAAAGTCATGCCCGGTGATCTTTTGTACTGGGAAAGTCATGCCCGGTGAACTTTTGTATTGGGAAAGTCATGCCCGGTGAACTTTTGTATTGGGAAAGTCATGCCCGGTGATCTTTTGTACTGGGAAAGTCATGCCCGGTCAACTTTTGTATTGGGAAAGTCATGCCCGGTGAACTTTTGTATTGGGAAAGTCATGCCCGGTGAACTTTTGTATTGGGAAAGTCATGCCCGGTGAACTTTTGTACTGGGAAAGTCATGCCCGGTCAACTTTTGTATTGGGAAAGTCATGCCCGGTGAACATTTGTACTGGGAAAGTCATGCCCGGTCAACTTTTGTATTGGGAAAGTCATGCCCGGTGAACTTTTGTACTGGGAAAGTCATGCCCGGTGAACTTTTGTATTGGGAAAGTCATGCCCGGTCAACTTTTGTATTGGGAAAGTCATGCCCGGTGATCTTTTGTATTGGGAAAGTCATGCCCGGTGATCTTTTGTACTGGGAAAGTCATGCCCGGTCAACTTTTGTACTGGGAAAGTCATGCCCGGTGAACTTTTGTATTGGGAAAGTCATGCCCGGTGAACTTTTGTATTGGGAAAGTCATGCCCGGTGATCTTTTGTATTGGGAAAGTCATCCCCGGTGATCTTTTGTACTGGGAAAGTCATGCCCGGTCAACTTTTGTACTGGGAAAGTCATGCCCGGTGAACTTTTGTATTGGGAAAGTCATGCCCGGTGAACTTTTGTATTGGGAAAGTCATGCCCGGTCAACTTTTGTATTGGGAAAGTCATGCCCGGTGAACTTTTGTATTGGGAAAGTCATGCCCGGTGAACTTTTGTATTGGGAAAGTCATGCCCGGTGAACTTTTGTATGGGAAAAGTCATGCCCGGTGAACTTTTGTATTGGGAAAGTCATGCCCGGTGAACTTTTGTATTGGGAAAGTCATGCCCGGTCAACTTTTGTATTGGGAAAGTCATGCCCGGTGAACTTTTGTATTGGGAAAGTCATGCCCGGTGAACTTTTGTATTGGGAAAGTCATGCCCGGTGAACTTTTGTATGGGAAAAGTCATGCCCGGTGAACTTTTGTATTGGGAAAGTCATGCCCGGTGATCTTTTGTATTGGGAAAGTCATGCCCGGTGAACTTTTGTATGGGAAAAGTCATGCACGGTGAACTTTTGTATTGGGAAAGTCATGCCCGGTCAACTTTTGTATTGGGAAAGTCATGCCCGGTGAACTTTTGTATTGGGAAAGTCATGCCCGGTGATCTTTTGTACTGGGAAAGTCATGCCCGGTGAACTTTTGTATTGGGAAAGTCATGCCCGGTCAACTTTTGTATTGGGAAAGTCATGCCCGGTGAACTTTTGTATTGGGAAAGTCATGCCCAGTGAACTTTTGTATTGGGAAAGTCATGCCCGGTGAACTTTTGTACTGGGAAAGTCATGCCCGGTCAACTTTTGTATTGGGAAAGTCATGCCCGGTCAACTTTTGTATTGGGAAAGTCATGCCCGGTCAACTTTTGTATTGGGAAAGTCATGCCCGGTGAACTTTTGTACTGGGAAAGTCATGCCCGGTCAACTTTTGTATTGGGAAAGTCATGCCCGGTGAACTTTTGTATTGGGAAAGTCATGCCCGGTCAACTTTTGTATTGGGAAAGTCATGCCCGGTGATCTTTTGTACTGGGAAAGTCATGCCCGGTCAACTTTTGTATTGGGAAAGTCATGCCCGGTGATCTTTTGTATTGGGAAAGTCATGCCCGGTGATCTTTTGTACTGGGAAAGTCATGCCCGGTCAACTTTTGTATTAGGAAAGTCATGCCCGGTGAACTTTTGTTCTGGGAAAGTCATGCCCGGTGAACTTTTGTATTGGGAAAGTCATGCCCGGTCAACTTTTGTTTTGGGAAAGTCATGCCCGGTGATCTTTTGTACTGGGAAAGTCATGCCCGGTGAACTTTTGTATTGGGAAAGTCATGCCCGGTGAACTTTTGTATTGGGAAAGTCATGCCCGGTGATCTTTTGTACTGGGAAAGTCATGCCCGGTGAACTTTTGTATTGGGAAAGTCATGCCCGGTGAACTTTTGTATTGGGAAAGTCATGCCCGGTGAACTTTTGTATTGGGAAAGTCATGCCCGGTGAACTTTTGTACTGGGAAAGTCATGCCCGGTCAACTTTTGTATTGGGAAAGTCATGCCCGGTGAACATTTGTACTGGGAAAGTCATGCCCGGTCAACTTTTGTATTGGGAAAGTCATGCCCGGTGACCTTTTGTACTGGGAAAGTCATGCCCGGTCAACTTTTGTATTGGGAAAGTCATGCCCGGTGAACTTTTGTATTGGGAAAGTCATGCCCGGTGAACTTTTGTATTGGGAAAGTCATGCCCGGTGATCTTTTGTACTGGGAAAGTCATGCCCGGTCAACTTTTGTATTGGGAAAGTCATGCCCGGTGATCTTTTGTATTGGGAAAGTCATGCCCGGTGATCTTTTGTACTGGGAAAGTCATGCCCGGTCAACTTTTGTATTAGGAAAGTCATGCCCGGTGAACTTTTGTTCTGGGAAAGTCATGCCCGGTGAACTTTTGTATTGGGAAAGTCATGCCCGGTCAACTTTTGTATTGGGAAAGTCATGCCCGGTGATCTTTTGTACTGGGAAAGTCATGCCCGGTCAACTTTTGTATTGGGAAAGTCATGCCCGGTCAACTTTTGTATTGGGAAAGTCATGCCCGGTGATCTTTTGTACTGGGAAAGTCATGCCCGGTGAACTTTTGTATTGGGAAAGTCATGCCCGGTGAACTTTTGTATTGGGAAAGTCATGCCCGGTCAACTTTTGTATTGGGAAAGTCATGCCCGGTGAACTTTTGTATTGGGAAAGTCATGCCCGGTGAACTTTTGTATTGGGAAAGTCATGCCCGGTGAACTTTTGTATGGGAAAAGTCATGCCCGGTGAACTTTTGTATTGGGAAAGTCATGCCCGGTGATCTTTTGTATTGGGAAAGTCATGCCCGGTGAACTTTTGTATGGGAAAAGTCATGCACGGTGAACTTTTGTATTGGGAAAGTCATGCCCGGTCAACTTTTGTATTGGGAAAGTCATGCCCGGTGAACTTTTGTATTGGGAAAGTCATGCCCGGTGATCTTTTGTACTGGGAAAGTCATGCCCGGTCAACTTTTGTATTAGGAAAGTCATGCCCGGTGAACTTATGTACTGGGAAAGTCATGCCCGGTGAACTTTTGTATTGGGAAAGTCATGCCCGGTCAACTTTTGTATTGGGAAAGTCATGCCCGGTGAACTTTTGTATTGGGAAAGTCATGCCCGGTGAACTTTTGTATTGGGAAAGTCATGCCCGGTGAACTTTTGTACTGGGAAAGTCATGCCCGGTCAACTTTTGTATTGGGAAAGTCATGCCCGGTCAACTTTTGTATTGGGAAAGTCATGCCCGGTCAACTTTTGTATTGGGAAAGTCATGCCCGGTGAACTTTTGTACTGGGAAAGTCATGCCCGGTCAACTTTTGTATTGGGAAAGTCATGCCCGGTGAACTTTTGTATTGGGAAAGTCATGCCCGGTGATCTTTTGTACTGGGAAAGTCATGCCCGGTCAACTTTTGTATTGGGAAAGTCATGCCCGGTGATCTTTTGTATTGGGAAAGTCATGCCCGGTGATCTTTTGTACTGGGAAAGTCATGCCCGGTCAACTTTTGTATTAGGAAAGTCATGCCCGGTGAACTTTTGTTCTGGGAAAGTCATGCCCGGTGAACTTTTGTATTGGGAAAGTCATGCCCGGTCAACTTTTGTTTTGGGAAAGTCATGCCCGGTGATCTTTTGTACTGGGAAAGTCATGCCCGGTGAACTTTTGTATTGGGAAAGTCATGCCCGGTGAACTTTTGTATTGGGAAAGTCATGCCCGGTGATCTTTTGTACTGGGAAAGTCATGCCCGGTGAACTTTTGTATTGGGAAAGTCATGCCCGGTGAACTTTTGTATTGGGAAAGTCATGCCCGGTGAACTTTTGTATTGGGAAAGTCATGCCCGGTGAACTTTTGTACTGGGAAAGTCATGCCCGGTCAACTTTTGTATTGGGAAAGTCATGCCCGGTGAACATTTGTACTGGGAAAGTCATGCCCGGTCAACTTTTGTATTGGGAAAGTCATGCCCGGTGACCTTTTGTACTGGGAAAGTCATGCCCGGTCAACTTTTGTATTGGGAAAGTCATGCCCGGTGAACTTTTGTATTGGGAAAGTCATGCCCGGTGAACTTTTGTATTGGGAAAGTCATGCCCGGTGATCTTTTGTACTGGGAAAGTCATGCCCGGTCAACTTTTGTATTGGGAAAGTCATGCCCGGTGATCTTTTGTATTGGGAAAGTCATGCCCGGTGATCTTTTGTACTGGGAAAGTCATGCCCGGTCAACTTTTGTATTGGGAAAGTCATGCCCGGTGAACTTTTGTACTGGGAAAGTCATGCCCGGTGAACTTTTGTACTGGGAAAGTCATGCCCGGTGAACTTTTGTACAGGGAAAGTCATGCCCGGTCAACTTTTGTATTGGGAAAGTCATGCCCGGTGATCTTTTGTACTGGGAAAGTCATGCCCGGTGAACTTTTGTACTGGGAAAGTCATGCCCGGTGAACTTTTGTATTGGGAAAGTCATGCCCGGTGAACTTTTGTATTGGGAAAGTCATGCCCGGTGAACTTTTGTATTGGGAAAGTCATGCCCGGTGAACTTTTGTATTGCGAAAGTCATGCCCGGTGAACTTTTGTATTGCGAAAGTCATGCCCGGTGAACTTTTGTATTGGGAAAGTCATGCCCGGTGAACTTTTGTATTGGGAAAGTCATGCCCGGTGAACTTTTGTATTGGGAAAGTCATGCCCGGTGAACTTTTGTACTGGGAAAGTCATGCCCGGTGAACTTTTGTACTGGGAAAGTCATGCCCGGTCAACTTTTGTATTGGGAAAGTCATGCCCGGTGATCTTTTGTACTGGGAAAGTCATGCCCGGTGAACTTTTGTACTGGGAAAGTCATGCCCGGTGAACTTTTGTATTGGGAAAGTCATGCCCGGTGAACTTTTGTATAGGGAAAGTCATGCCCGGTGAACTTTTGTATTGGAAAAGTCATGCCCGGTGAACTTTTGTATTGGGAAAGTCATGCCCGGTGATCTTTTGTATTGGGAAAGTCATGCCCGGTGAACTTTTGTATTGGGAAAAGTCATGCCCGGTCAACTTTTGTATTGGGAAAGTCATGCCCGGTCAACTTTTGTATGGGAAAAGTCATGCCCGGTGAACTTTTGTATTGGGAAAGTCATGCCCGGTCAACTTTTGTATTGGGAAAGTCATGTCCGGTGAACTTTTGTATTGGGAAAGTCATGCCCGGTGAACTTTTGTATTGGGAAAGTCATGCCCGGTGAACTTTTGTATTGGGAAAGTCATGCCCGGTGATCTTTTGTACTGGGAAATTCATGCCCGGTGAACTTTTGTATTGGGAAAGTCATGCCCGGTGAACTTTTGTATTGGGAAAGTCATGCCCGGTGATCTTTTGTACTGGGAAAGTCATGCCCGGTGAACTTTTGTATTGGGAAAGTCATGCCCGGTGAACTTTTGTATTGGGAAAGTCATGCCCGGTGAACTTTTGTATTGGGAAAGTCATGCCCGGTGATCTTTTGTATTGGGAAAGTCATGCCCGGTGAACTTTTGTATTGGGAAAGTCATGCCCGGTGATCTTTTGTACTGGGAAAGTCATGCCCGGTGAACTTTTGTATTGGGAAAGACATGCCCGGTGAACTTTTGTATTGGGAAAGTCATGCCCGGTGAACTTTTGTATTGGGAAAGTCATGCCCGGTGATCTTTTGTACTGGGAAAGTCATGCCCGGTGAACTTTTGTACTGGGAAAGTCATGCCCGGTCAACTTTTGTATTGGGAAAGTCATGCCCGGTGAACTTTTGTATTGGGAAAGTCATGCCCGGTGAACTTTTGTATTGGGAAAGTCATGCCCGGTGAACTTTTGTATTGGGAAAGTCATGCCCGGTGATCTTTTGTACTGGGAAAGTCATGCCCGGTCAACTTTTGTATTGGGAAAGTCATGCCCGGTGATCTTTTGTATTGGGAAAGTCATGCCCGGTGATCTTTTGTACTGGGAAAGTCATGCCCGGTCAACTTTTGTATTAGGAAAGTCATGCCCGGTGAACTTTTGTTCTGGGAAAGTCATGCCCGGTGAACTTTTGTATTGGGAAAGTCATGCCCGGTCAACTTTTGTATTGGGAAAGTCATGCCCGGTGATCTTTTGTACTGGGAAAGTCATGCCCGGTCAACTTTTGTATTGGGAAAGTCATGCCCGGTCAACTTTTGTATTGGGAAAGTCATGCCCGGTGATCTTTTGTACTGGGAAAGTCATGCCCGGTGAACTTTTGTATTGGGAAAGTCATGCCCGGTGAACTTTTGTATTGGGAAAGTCATGCCCGGTGAACTTTTGTATTGGGAAAGTCATGCCCGGTGAACTTTTGTATTGGGAAAGTCATGCCCGGTCAACTTTTGTATTGGGAAAGTCATGCCCGGTGAACTTTTGTACTGGGAAAGTCATGCCCGGTCAACTTTTGTATTGGGAAAGTCATGCCCGGTGAACATTTGTACTGGGAAAGTCATGCCCGGTCAACTTTTGTATTGGGAAAGTCATGCCCGGTGAACTTTTGTACTGGGAAAGTCATGCCCGGTGAACTTTTGTATTGGGAAAGTCATGCCCGGTCAACTTTTGTATTGGGAAAGTCATGCCCGGTGATCTTTTGTATTGGGAAAGTCATGCCCGGTGATCTTTTGTACTGGGAAAGTCATGTCCGGTCAATTTTTATACTGGGAAAGTCATGCCCGGTGAACTTTTGTATTGGGAAAGTCATGCCCGGTGAACTTTTGTATTGGGAAAGTCATGCCCGGTGAACTTTTGTATTGGGAAAGTCATGCCCGGTGATCTTTTGTATTGGGAAAGTCACGCCCGGTGAACTTTTGTATTGGGAAAGTCATGCCCGGTCAACTTTTGTATTGGGAAAGTCATGCCCGGTGAACTTTTGTATTGGGAAAGTCATGCCCGGTCAACTTTTGTATGGGAAAAGTCATGCCCGGTGAACTTTTGTATTGGGAAAGTCATGCCCGTTCAACTTTTGTATTGGGAAAGTCATGCCCGGTCAACTTTTGTATTGGGAAAGTCATGCCCGGTGAACTTTTGTACTGGGAAAGTCATGCCCGGTCAACTTTTGTATTGGGAAAGTCATGCCCGGTGAACTTTTGTATTGGGAAAGTCATGCCCGGTCAACTTTTTTATTGGGAAAGTCATGCCCGGTGATCTTTTGTACTGGGAAAGTCATGCCCGGTCAACTTTTGTATTGGGAAAGTCATGCCCGGTGAACTTTTGTATTGGGAAAGTCATGCCCGGTGATCTTTTGTACTGGGAAAGTCATGCCCGGTCAACTCTTGTATTAGGAAAGTCATGCCCGGTGAACTTTTGTACTGGGAAAGTCATGCCCGGTGAACTTTTGTATTGGGAAAGTCATGCCCGGTCAACTTTTGTATTGGGAAAGTCATGCCCGGTGAACTTTTGTATTGGGAAAGTCATGCCCGGTGAACTTTTGTATTGGGAAAGTCATGCCCGGTGAACTTTTGTACTGGGAAAGTCATGCCCGGTCAACTTTTGTATTGGGAAAGTCATGCCCGGTCAACTTTTGCATTGGGAAAGTCATGCCCGGTGAACATTTGTATTGGGAAAGTCATGCCCGGTGAACTTTTGTATTGGGAAAGTCATGCCTGTTGAACTTTTGTACTGGGAAAGTCATGCCCGGTCAACTTTTGTATTGGGAAAGTCATGCCCGGTGAACATTTGCACTGGGAAAGTCATGCCCGGTCAACTTTTGTATTGGGAAAGTCATGCCCGGTGAACTTTTGTACTGGGAAAGTCATGCCCGGTGAACTTTTGTATTGGGAAAGTCATGCCCGGTGAACTTTTGTACTGGGAAAGTCATGCCCGGTGAACTTTTGTATTGGGAAAGTCATGCCCGGTGAACTTTTGTATAGGAAAAGTCATGCCCGGTGAACTTTTGTATTGGGAAAGTCATGCCCGGTGAACTTTTGTATTGGGAAAGTCATGCCCGGTGAACTTTTGTATTGGGAAAGTCATGCCCGGTGAACTTTTGTATTGGGAAAGTCATGCCCGGTGAACTTTTGTATTGGGAAAGCCATGCCCGGTGAACTTTTGTATTGGGAAAGTCATGCCCGGTGAACTTTTGTATTGGGAAAGTCATGCCCGGTGAACTTTTGTACTGGGAAAGTCATGCCCGGTGAACTTTTGTATTGGGAAAGTCATGCCCGGTGAACTTTTGTATTGGGAAAGTCATGCCCGGTGAACTTTTGTATTGGGAAAGTCATGCCCGGTGAACTTTTGTACTGGGAAAGTCATGCCCGGTGATCTTTTGTATTGGGAAAGTCATGCCCGGTGATCTTTTGTATTGGGAAAGTCATGCCCGGTGATCTTTTGTACTGGGAAAGTCATGCCCGGTGAACTTTTGTATTGGGAAAGTCATGCCCGGTGAACTTTTGTATTGGGAAAGTCATGCCCGGTGAACTTTTGTATTGGGAAAGTCATGCCCGGTGAACTTTTGAATTGGGAAAGTCATGCCCGGTGAACTTTTGTATTGGGAAAGTCATGCCCGGTGAACTTTTGTATTGGGAAAGTCATGCCCGGTGAACTTTTGTATTGGGAAAGTCATGCCCGGTGAACTTTTGTATTGGGAAAGTCATGCCCGGTGAACTTTTGTACTGGGAAAGTCATGCCCGTTGAACTTTTGTATTGGGAAAGTCATGCCCGGTGAACTTTTGTATTGGGAAAGTCATGCCCGGTGAACTTTTGTATTGGGAAAGTCATGCCCGGTGAACTTTTGTACTGGGAAAGTCATGCCCGGTGAACTTTTGTACTGGGAAGGTCATGCCCGGTCAACTTTTGTATTGGGAAAGTCACGCCCGGTGATCTTTTGTACTGGGAAAGTCATGCCCGGTGAACTTTTGTACTGGGAAAGTCATGCCCGGTCAACTTTTGTATTGGGAAAGTCATGCCCGGTGATCTTTTGTACTGGGAAAGTCATACCGGTCAACTTTTGTGTTGGGAAAGTCATGCCCGGTGATCTTTTGTATTGGGAAAGTCATGCCCGGTGATCTTTTGTACTGGGAAAGTCATGCCCGGTCAACTTTTGTATTGGGAAAGTCATGCCCGGTGATCTTTTGTATTGGGAAAGTCATGCCCGGTGAACTTTTGTATTGGGAAAGTCATGCCCGGTGAACTTTTGTATTGGGAAAGTCATGCCCGGTGAACTTTTGTATTGGGAAAGTCATGCCCGGTGAACTTTTGTATTGGGAAAGTCATGCCCGGTGAACTTTTGTATTGGGAAAGTCATGCCCGGTGAACTTTTGTATTGGGAAAGTCATGCCCGGTGAACTTTTGTATTGGGAAAGTCATGCCCGGTGAACTTTTGTATTGGGAAAGTCATGCCCGGTGAACTTTTGTATTGGGAAAGTCATGCCCGGTGAACTTTTGTACTGGGAAAGTCATGCCCGGTGAACTTTTGTATTGGGAAAGTCATGCCCGGTCAACTTTTGTATTGGGAAAGTCATGCCCGGTGAACTTTTGTATTGGGAAAGTCATGCCCGGTGAACTTTTGTATTGGGAAAGTCATGCCCGGTGAACTTTTGTATTGGGAAAGTCATGCCCGGTGAACTTTTGTATTGGGAAAGTCATGCCCGGTGAACTTTTGTATTGGGAAAGTCATGCCCGGTGAACTTTTGTACTGGGAAAGTCATGCCCGGTGAACTTTTGTATTGGGAAAGTCATGCCCGGTCAACTTTTGTATGGGAAAAGTCATGCCCGGTGATCTTTTGTATTGGGAAAGTCATGCCCGGTGAACTTTTGTATTGGGAAAGTCATGCCCGGTGAACTTTTGTATTGGGAAAGTCATGCCCGGTGATCTTTTGTATTGGGAAAGTCATGCCCGGTGAAATTTTGTATTGGGACAGTCATGCCCGGTGAACTTTTGTATTGGGAAAGTCATGCCCGGTGAACTTTTGTATTGGGAAAGTCATGCCCGGTGATCTTTTGTACTGGGAAAGTCATGCCCGGTGAACTTTTGTATTTGGAAAGTCATGCCCGGTGAACTTTTGTATTGGGAAAGTCATGCCCGGTGAACTTTTGTATTGGGAAAGTCATGCCCGGTGAACTTTTGTACTGGGAAAGTCATGCCCGGTGAACTTTTGTATTGGGAAAGTCATGCCCGGTGAACTTTTGTATTGGGAAAGTCATGCCCGGTGAACTTTTGTATTGGGAAAGTCATGCCCGGTGAACTTTTGTATTGGGAAAGTCATGCCCGGTGAACTTTTGTACTGGGAAAGTCATGCCCGGTGAACTTTTGTATTGGGAAAGTCATGCCCGGTCAACTTTTGTATGGGAAAAGTCATGCCCGGTGATCTTTTGTATTGGGAAAGTCATGCCCGGTGAACTTTTGTATTGGGAAAGTCATGCCCGGCGAACTTTTGTATTGGGAAAGTCATGCCCGGTGATCTTTTGTATTGGGAAAGTCATGCCCGGTGAACTTTTGTATTGGGACAGTCATGCCCGGTGAACTTTTGTATTGGGAAAGTCATGCCCGGTGAACTTTTGTATTGGGAAAGTCATGCCCGGTGATCTTTTGTACTGGGAAAGTCATGCCCGGTGAACTTTTGTATTTGGAAAGTCATGCCCGGTGAACTTTTGTATTGGGAAAGTCATGCCCGGTGAACGTTTGTATTGGGAAAGTCATGCCCGGTGAACTTTTGTACTGGGAAAGTCATGCCCGGTGAACTTTTGTATTGGGAAAGTCATGCCCGGTGAACTTTTGTATTGGGAAAGTCATGCCCGGTGAACTTTTGTATTGGGAAAGTCATGCCCGGTGAACTTTTGTATTGGGAAAGTCATGCCCGGTGAACTTTTGTATTGGGAAAGTTATGCCTGGTGAACTTTTGTATTGGGAAAGTCATGCCCGGTGAACTTTTGTATTGGGAAAGTCATGCCCGGTGAACTTTTGTACTGGGAAAGTCATGCCCGGTGAACTTTTGTATTGGGAAAGTCATGCCCGGTCAACTTTTGTATTGGGAAAGTCATGCCCGGTGAACTTTTGTATTGGGAAAGTCATGCCCGGTGAACTTTTGTATTGGGAAAGTCATGCCCGGTGAACTTTTGTATTGGGAAAGTCATGCCCGGTGAACTTTTGTATTGGGAAAGTCATGCCCGGTGAACTTTTGTATTGGGAAAGTCATGCCCGGTGAACTTTTGTATTGGGAAAGTCATGCCCGGTGAACTTTTGTACTGGGAAAGTCATGCCCGGTGAACTTTTGTATTGGGAAAGTCCTGCCCGGTCAACTTTTGTATGGGAAAAGTCATGCCCGGTGATCTTTTGTATTGGGAAAGTCATGCCCGGTGAACTTTTGTATTGGGAAAGTCATGCCGGGTGATCTTTTGTATTGGGAAAGTCATGCCCGGTGAACTTTTGTATTGGGAAAGTCATGCCCGGTGAACTTTTGTATTGGGAAAGTCATGCCCGGTGAACTTTTGTATTGGGAAAGTCATGCCCGGTGAACTTTTGTATTGGGAAAGTCATGCCCGGTGATCTTTTGTACTGGAAAGTCATGCCCAGTGAACTTTTGTATTGGGAAAGTCATGCCCGGGGATCTTTTGTACTGGGAAAGTCATGCCCGGTGAACTTTTGTATGGGAAAAGTCATGCGCGGTGAACTTTTGTATTGGGAAAGTCATGCCCGGTGAACTTTTGTATTAGGAAAGTCATGCCCGGTGATCTTTTGTATTGGGAAAGTCATGCCCGGTGATCTTTTGTATTGGGAAAGTCATGCCCGGTGAACTTTTGTATTGGGAAAGTCATGCCCGGTGAACTTTTGTATTGGGAAAGTCATGCCCGGTGAACTTTTGTATTGGGAAAGTCATGCCCGGTGAACTTTTGTATTGGGAAAGTCATGCCCGGTGATCTTTTGTACTGGGAAAGTCATGCCCAGTGAACTTTTGTATTGGGAAAGTCATGCCCGGGGATCTTTTGTACTGGGAAAGTCATGCCCGGTGAACTTTTGTATGGGAAAAGTCATGCGCGGTGATCTTTTGTACTGGGAAAGTCATGCCCGGTGAACTTTTGTATGGGAAAAGTCATGCCCGGTGAACTTTTGTATGGGAAAAGTAATGCCCGGTGAACTTTTGTATTGGGAAAGTCATGCCCGGTGAACTTTTGTATTGGGAAAGTCATGCCCGGTGAACTTTTGTACTGGGAAAGTCATGCCCGGTGAACTTTTGTATTGGGAAATCATGCCCGGTGAACTTTTGTATTGGGAAAGTCATGCCCGGTTAACTTTTGTATTGGGAAATCATGCCCGGTGATCTTTTGTACTGGGAAAGTCATGCCCGGTGAACTTTTGTATTGGGAAAGTCATGCCCGGTGAACTTTTGTATTGGGAAAGTCATGCCCGGTCAACATTTGTACTGGGAAAGTCATGCCCGGTCAAATTTTGTATTGGGAAAGTCATGCCCGGTGATCTTTTTGTACTGGGAAAGTCATGCCCGGTGAACTTTTGTATTGGGAAAGTCATGCCCGGTGAACTTTTGTATTGGGAAAGTCATGCCCGGTGAACTTTTGTATTGGGAAAGTCATGCCCGGTGAACTTTTGTATTGGGAAAGTCATGCCCGGTGAACTTTTGTACTGGGAAAGTCATGCCCGGTCAACTTTTGTATTGGGAAAGTCATGCCCGGTGATCTTTTGTACTGGGAAAGTCATGCCCGGTGAACTTTTGTATTGGGAAAGTCATGCCCGGTGAACTTTTGTATTGGGAAAGTCATGCCCGGTGAACTTTTGTATTGGGAAAGTCATGCCCGGTGAACTTTTGTACTGGGAAAGTCATGCCCGGTGAACTTTTGTATTGGGAAAGTCATGCCCGGTGAACTTTTGTATTGGGAAAGTCATGCCCGGTGAACTTTTGTATTGGGAAAGTCATGCCCGGTGATCTTTTGTACTGGGAAAGTCATGCCCGGTGAACTTTTGTATGGGAAAAGTCATGCCCGGTGATCTTTTGTACTGGGAAAGTCATGCCCGGTCAACTTTTGTATTGGGAAAGTCATGCCCGGTGAACTTTTGTACTGGGAAAGTCATGCCCGGTGAACTTTTGTATTGGGAAAGTCATGCCCGGTGAACTTTTGTATTGGGAAAGTCATGCCCGGTGAACTTTTGTATTGGGAAAGTCATGCCCGGTGAACTTTTGTACTGGGAAAGTCATGCCCGGTGAACTTTTGTATTGGAAAGTCATGCCCGGCGAACTTTTGTATTGGGAAAGTCATGCCCGGTGAACTTTTGTATTGGGAAAGTCATGCCCGGTGAACTTTTGTATTGGGAAAGTCATGCCCGGTGAACTTTTGTATTGGGAAAGTCATGCCCGGTGAACTTTTGTACTGGGAAAGTCATGCCCGGTGAACTTTTGTATTGGGAAAGTCAAGCCCGGTCAACTTTTGTATGGGAAAAGTCATGCCCGGTGATCTTTTGTATTGGGAAAGTCATGCCCGGTGAACTTTTGTATTGGGAAAGTCATGCCCGGTGAACTTTTGTATTGGGAAAGTCATGCCCGGTGATCTTTTGTATTGGGAAAGTCATGCCCGGTGAACTTTTGTATTGGGAAAGTCATGCCCGGTGATCTTTTGTATTGGGAAAGTCATGCCCGGTCAACTTTTGTATGGGAAAAGTCATGCCCGGTGAACTTTTGTATTGGGAAAGTCATGCCCGGTGAACTTTTGTATTGGGAAAGTCATGCCCGGTGAACTTTTGTATTGGGAAAGTCATGCCCGGTGATCTTTTGTACTGGGAAAGTCATGCCCAGTGAACTTTTGTATTGGGAAAGTCATGCCCGGGGATCTTTTGTACTGGGAAAGTCATGCCCGGTGAACTTTTGTATGGGAAAAGTCATGCGCGGTGATCTTTTGTACTGGAAAGTCATGCCCGGTGAACTTTTGTATGGGAAAAGTCATGCCCGGTGAACTTTTGTATGGGAAAAGTCATGCCCGGTGAACTTTTGTATTGGGAAAGTCATGCCCGGTGAACTTTTGTATTGGGAAAGTCATGCCCGGTGAACTTTTGTACTGGGAAAGTCATGCCCGGTTAACTTTTGTATTGGGAAAGTCATGCCCGGTGATCTTTTGTACTGGGAAAGTCATGCCCGGTGAACTTTTGTATTGGGAAAGTCATGCCCGGTGAACTTTTGTTTTGGGAAAGTCATGCCCGGTCAACATTTGTACTGGGAAAGTCATGACCGGTCAAATTTTGTATTGGGAAAGTCATGCCCGGTGATCTTTTGTACTGGGAAAGTCATGCCCGGTGAACTTTTGTATTGGGAAAGTCATGCCCGGTGAACTTTTGTATTGGGAAAGTCATGCCCGGTGAACTTTTGTATTGGGAAAGTCATGCCCGGTGAACTTTTGTATTGGGAAAGTCATGCCCGGTGAACTTTTGTACTGGGAAAGTCATGCCCGGTCAACTTTTGTATTGGGAAAGTCATGCCCGGTGATCTTTTGTACTGGGAAAGTCATGCCCGGTGAACTTTTGTATTGGGAAAGTCATGCCCGGTGAACTTTTGTATTGGGAAAGTCATGCCCGGTGAACTTTTGTATTGGGAAAGTCATGCCCGGTGAACTTTTGTACTGGGAAAGTCATGCCCGGTGAACTTTTGTATTGGGAAAGTCATGCCCGGTGAACTTTTGTATTGGGAAAGTCATGCCCGGTGAACTTTTGTATTGGGAAAGTCATGCCCGGTGATCTTTTGTACTGGGAAAGTCATGCCCGGTGAACTTTTGTATGGGAAAAGTCATGCCCGGTGATCTTTTGTACTGGGAAAGTCATGCCCGGTCAACTTTTGTATTGGGAAAGTCATGCCGGTGAACTTTTGTACTGGGAAAGTCATGCCCGGTGATCTTTTGTACTGGGAAAGTCATGCCCGGTGAACTTTTGTATTGGGAAAGTCATGCCCGGTGAACTTTTGTATTGGGAAAGTCATGCCCGGTGAACTTTTGTACTGGGAAAGTCATGCCCGGTGAACTTTTGTATTGGGAAAGTCATGCCCGGTGAACTTTTGTATTGGGAAAGTCATGCCCGGTGAACTTTTGTATTGGGAAAGTCATGCCCGGTGAACTTTTGTATTGGGAAAGTCATGCCCGGTGAACTTTTGTATTGGGAAAGTCATGCCCGGTGAACTTTTGTATTGGGAAAGTCATGCCCGGTGAACTTTGTATGGGAAAGTCATGCCCGGTGAACTTTTGTACTGGGAAAGTCATGCCCGGTGAACTTTTGTATTGGGAAAGTCATGCCCGGTGAACTTTTGTATTGGGAAAGTCATGCCCGGTGATCTTTTGTATTGGGAAAGTCATGCCCGGTGAAATTTTGTATTGGGACAGTCATGCCCGGTGAACTTTTGTATTGGGAAAGTCATGCCCGGTGAACTTTTGTATTGGGAAAGTCATGCCCGGTGATCTTTTGTACTGGGAAAGTCATGCCCGGTGAACTTTTGTATTTGGAAAGTCATGCCCGGTGAACTTTTGTATTGGGAAAGTCATGCCCGGTGAACTTTTGTATTGGGAAAGTCATGCCCGGTGAACTTTTGTACTGGGAAAGTCATGCCCGGTGAACTTTTGTATTGGGAAAGTCATGCCCGGTGAACTTTTGTACTGGGAAAGTCATGCCCGGTGAACTTTTGTATTGGGAAAGTCATGCCCGGTGAACTTTTGTATTGGGAAAGTCATGCCCGGTGAACTTTTGTATTGGGAAAGTCATGCCCGGTGAACTTTTGTATTGGGAAAGTCATGCCCGGTGAACTTTTGTATTGGGAAAGTTATGCCCGGTGAACTTTTGTATTGGGAAAGTCATGCCCGGTGAACTTTTGTATTGGGAAAGTCATGCCCGGTGAACTTTTGTACTGGGAAAGTCATGCCCGGTGAACTTTTGTATTGGGAAAGTCATGCCCGGTGAACTTTTGTATTGGGAAAGTCATGCCCGGTGAACTTTTGTATTGGGAAAGTCATGCCCGGTGAACTTTTGTATTGGGAAAGTCATGCCCGGTGAACTTTTGTACTGGGAAAGTCATGCCCGGTGAACTTTTGTATTGGGAAAGTCATGCCCGGTGAACTTTTGTATTGGGAAAGTCATGCCCGGTGAACTTTTGTATGGGAAAAGTCATGCCCGGTGAACTTTTTTATTGGGAAAGTCATGCCCGGTGAACTTTTGTATTGGGAAAGTCATGCCCGGTCAACTTTTGTATTGGGAAAGTCATGCCCGGTGATCTTTTGTACTGGGAAAGTCATGCCCGGTGAACTTTTGTATGGGAAAAGTCATGCCCGGTGAACTTTTTGTATTGGGAAAGTTATGCCCGGTGAACTTTTGTATTGGGAAAGTCATGCCCGGTGAACTTTTGTATTGGGAAAGTCATGCCCGGTGATCTTTTGTACTGGGAAAGTCATGCCCGGTAAACTTTTGTATGGAAAAAGTCATGCCCGGTGATCTTTTGTACTGGGAAAGTCATGCCCGGTGAACTTTTGTATTGGGAAAGTCATGCCCGGTGAACTTTTGTATTGGGAAAGTCATGCCCGGTGATCTTTTGTACTGGGAAAGTCATGCCCGGTCAACTTTTGTATTGGGAAAGTCATGCCCGGTGAACTTTTGTACTGGGAAGTTCATGCCCGGTGAACTTTTGTATTGGGAAAGTCATGCCCGGTGAACTTTTGTATTGGAAAGTCATGCCCGGTGAACTTTTGTATTGGGAAAGTCATGCCCGGTGAACTTTTGTATTGGGAAAGTCATGCCCGGTGAACTTTTGTATGGAAAAGTCATGCCCGGTGAACTTTTGTATTGGGAAAGTCATGCCCGGTCAACTTTTGTATTAGGAAAGTCATGCCCGGTGAACTTTTGTATGGGAAAAGTCATGCCCGGTGAACTTTTGTATGGGAAAAGTCATGCCCGGTGAACTTTTGTATTGGGAAAGTCATGCCCGGTCAACTTTTGTATTGGGAAAGTCATGCCCGGTGAACTTTTGTATTGGGAAAGTCATGCCCGGTGAACTGTTGTATTGGGAAAGTCATGCCCGGTGAACTTTTGTATTGGGAAAGTCATGCCCGGTGAACTTTTGTATTGGGAAAGTCATGCCCGGTGAACTTTTGTATTGGGAAAGTCATGCCCGGTGAACTTTTGTATTGGGAAAGTCATGCCCGGTGAACTTTTGTATTGGGAAAGTCATGCCCGGTGAACTTTTGTATTGGGAAAGTCATGCCCGGTGAACTTTTGTATTGGGAAAGTCATGCCCGGTGATCTTTTGTACTGGGAAAGTCATGCCCGGTCAACTTTTGTATTAGGAAAGTCATGCCCGGTGAACTTTTGTTCTGGGAAAGTCATGCCCGGTGAACTTTTGTATTGGGAAAGTCATGCCCGGTCAACTTTTGTATTGGGAAAGTCATGCCCGGTGATCTTTTGTACTGGGAAAGTCATGCCCGGTGAACTTTTGTATTGGGAAAGTCATGCCCGGTCAACTTTTGTATTGGGAAAGTCATGCCCGGTGATCTTTTGTACTGGGAAAGTCATGCCCGGTGAACTTTTGTATTGGGAAAGTCATGCCCGGTGAACTTTTGTATTGGGAAAGTCATGCCCGGTGAACTTTTGTATTGGGAAAGTCATGCCCGGTGAACTTTTGTATTGGGAAAGTCATGCCCGGTCAACTTTTGTATTGGGAAAGTCATGCCCGGTGAACTTTTGTACTGGGAAAGTCATGCCCGGTCAACTTTTGTATTGGGAAAGTCATGCCCGGTGAACATTTGTACTGGGAAAGTCATGCCCGGTCAACTTTTGTATTGGGAAAGTCATGCCCGGTGAACTTTTGTACTGGGAAAGTCATGCCCGGTGAACTTTTGTATTGGGAAAGTCATGCCCGGTCAACTTTTGTATTGGAAAGTCATGCCCGGTGATCTTTTGTATTGGGAAAGTCATGCCCGGTGATCTTTTGTACTGGGAAAGTCATGTCCGGTCAATTTTTATACTGGGAAAGTCATGCCCGGTGAACTTTTGTATTGGGAAAGTCATGCCCGGTGAACTTTTGTATTGGGAAAGTCATGCCCGGTGAACTTTTGTATTGGGAAAGTCATGCCCGGTGATCTTTTGTATTGGGAAAGTCACGCCCGGTGAACTTTTGTATTGGGAAAGTCATGCCCGGTCAACTTTTGTATTGGGAAAGTCATGCCCGGTGAACTTTTGTATTGGGAAAGTCATGCCCGGTCAACTTTTGTATGGGAAAAGTCATGCCCGGTGAACTTTTGTATTGGGAAAGTCATGCCCGTTCAACTTTTGTATTGGGAAAGTCATGCCCGGTCAACTTTTGTATTGGGAAAGTCATGCCCGGTGAACTTTTGTACTGGGAAAGTCATGCCCGGTCAACTTTTGTATTGGGAAAGTCATGCCCGGTGAACTTTTGTATTGGGAAAGTCATGCCCGGTCAACTTTTTTATTGGGAAAGTCATGCCCGGTGATCTTTTGTACTGGGAAAGTCATGCCCGGTCAACTTTTGTATTGGGAAAGTCATGCCCGGTGAACTTTTGTATTGGGAAAGTCATGCCCGGTGATCTTTTGTACTGGGAAAGTCATGCCCGGTCAACTCTTGTATTAGGAAAGTCATGCCCGGTGAACTTTTGTACTGGGAAAGTCATGCCCGGTGAACTTTTGTATTGGGAAAGTCATGCCCGGTCAACTTTTGTATTGGGAAAGTCATGCCCGGTGAACTTTTGTATTGGGAAAGTCATGCCCGGTGAACTTTTGTATTGGGAAAGTCATGCCCGGTGAACTTTTGTACTGGGAAAGTCATGCCCGGTCAACTTTTGTATTGGGAAAGTCATGCCCGGTCAACTTTTGCATTGGGAAAGTCATGCCCGGTGAACTTTTGTATTGGGAAAGTCATGCCCGGTGAACTTTTGTATTGGGAAAGTCATGCCTGTTGAACTTTTGTACTGGGAAAGTCATGCCCGGTCAACTTTTGTATTGGGAAAGTCATGCCCGGTGAACATTTGTACTGGGAAAGTCATGCCCGGTCAACTTTTGTATTGGGAAAGTCATGCCCGGTGAACTTTTGTACTGGGAAAGTCATGCCCGGTGAACTTTTGTATTGGGAAAGTCATGCCCGGTGAACTTTTGTACTGGGAAAGTCATGCCCGGTGAACTTTTGTATAGGAAAAGTCATGCCCGGTGAACTTTTGTATTGGGAAAGTCATGCCCGGTGAACTTTTGTATTGGGAAAGTCATGCCCGGTGAACTTTTGTATTGGGAAAGTCATGCCCGGTGAACTTTTGTATTGGGAAAGTCATGCCCGGTGAACTTTTGTATTGGGAAAGCCATGCCCGGTGAACTTTTGTATTGGGAAAGCCATGCCCGGTGAACTTTTGTATTGGGAAAGTCATGCCCGGTGAACTTTTGTATTGGGAAAGTCATGCCCGGTGAACTTTTGTACTGGGAAAGTCATGCCCGGTGAACTTTTGTATTGGGAAAGTCATGCCCGGTGAACTTTTGTATTGGGAAAGTCATGCCCGGTGAACTTTTGTATTGGGAAAGTCATGCCCGGTGAACTTTTGTATTGGGAAAGTCATGCCCGGTGAACTTTTGTACTGGGAAAGTCATGCCCGGTGATCTTTTGTATTGGGAAAGTCATGCCCGGTGATCTTTTGTATTGGGAAAGTCATGCCCGGTGATCTTTTGTATTGGGAAAGTCATGCCCGGTCAACTTTTGTATTGGGAAAGTCATGCCCGGTGAACTTTTGTATTGGGAAAGTCATGCCCGGTGAACTTTTGTATTGGGAAAGTCATGCCCGGTGAACTTTTGTATTGGGAAAGTCATGCCCGGTGAACTTTTGTATTGGGAAAGTCATGCCCGGTGAACTTTTGTATTGGGAAAGTCATGCCCGGTGAACTTTTGTATTGGGAAAGTCATGCCCGGTGAACTTTTGTATTGGGAAAGTCATGCCCGGTGAACTTTTGTACTGGGAAAGTCATGCCCGTTGAACTTTTGTATTGGGAAAGTCATGCCCGGTGAACTTTTGTATTGGGAAAGTCATGCCCGGTGAACTTTTGTATTGGGAAAGTCATGCCCGGTGAACTTTTGTACTGGGAAAGTCATGCCCGGTGAACTTTTGTACTGGGAAGGTCATGCCCGGTCAGCTTTTGTATTGGGAAAGTCACGCCCGGTGATCTTTTGTACTGGGAAAGTCATGCCCGGTGAACTTTTGTACTGGGAAAGTCATGCCCGGTCAACTTTTGTATTGGGAAAGTCATGCCCGGTGATCTTTTGTACTGGGAAAGTCATGCCCGGTCAACTTTTGTATTGGGAAAGTCATGCCCGGTGATCTTTTGTATTGGGAAAGTCATGCCCGGTGATCTTTTGTACTGGGAAAGTCATGCCCGGTCAACTTTTGTATTGGGAAAGTCATGCCCGGTGATCTTTTGTATTGGGAAAGTCATGCCCGGTGAACTTTTGTATTGGGAAAGTCATGCCCGGTGAACTTTTGTATTGGGAAAGTCATGCCCGGTGAACTTTTGTATTGGGAAAGTCATGCCCGGTGAACTTTTGTATTGGGAAAGTCATGCCCGGTGAACTTTTGTATTGGGAAAGTCATGCCCGGTGAACTTTTGTATTGGGAAAGTCATGCCCGGTGAACTTTTGTATTGGGAAAGTCATGCCCGGTGAACTTTTGTATTGGGAAAGTCATGCCCGGTGAACTTTTGTACTGGGAAAGTCATGCCCGGTGAACTTTTGTATTGGGAAAGTCATGCCCGGTCAACTTTTGTATTGGGAAAGTCATGCCCGGTGAACTTTTGTATTGGGAAAGTCATGCCCGGTGAACTTTTGTATTGGGAAAGTCATGCCCGGTGAACTTTTGTATTGGGAAAGTCATGCCCGGTGAACTTTTGTATTGGGAAAGTCATGCCCGGTGAACTTTTGTATTGGGAAAGTCATGCCCGGTGAACTTTTGTACTGGGAAAGTCATGCCCGGTGAACTTTTGTATTGGGAAAGTCATGCCCGGTCAACTTTTGTATGGGAAAAGTCATGCCCGGTGATCTTTTGTATTGGGAAAGTCATGCCCGGTGAACTTTTGTATTGGGAAAGTCATGCCCGGTGAACTTTTGTATTGGGAAAGTCATGCCCGGTGATCTTTTGTATTGGGAAAGTCATGCCCGGTGAAACTTTGTATTGGGACAGTCATGCCCGGTGAACTTTTGTATTGGGAAAGTCATGCCCGGTGAACTTTTGTATTGGGAAAGTCATGCCCGGTGATCTTTTGTACTGGGAAAGTCATGCCCGGTGAACTTTTGTATTTGGAAAGTCATGCCCGGAGAACTTTTGTATTGGGAAAGTCATGCCCGGTGAACTTTTGTATTGGGAAAGTCATGCCCGGTGAACTTTTGTACTGGGAAAGTCATGCCCGGTGAACTTTTGTATTGGGAAAGTCATGCCCGGTGAACTTTTGTATTGGGAAAGTCATGCCCGGTGAACTTTTGTATTGGGAAAGTCATGCCCGGTGAACTTTTGTATTGGGAAAGTCATGCCCGGTGAACTTTTGTACTGGGAAAGTCATGCCCGGTGAACTTTTGTATTGGGAAAGTCATGCCCGGTCAACTTTTGTATGGGAAAAGTCATGCCCGGTGATCTTTTGTATTGGGAAAGTCATGCCCGGTGAACTTTTGTATTGGGAAAGTCATGCCCGGCGAACTTTTGTATTGGGAAAGTCATGCCCGGTGATCTTTTGTATTGGGAAAGTCATGCCCGGTGAACTTTTGTATTGGGACAGTCATGCCCGGTGAACTTTTGTATTGGGAAAGTCATGCCCGGTGAACTTTTGTATTGGGAAAGTCATGCCCGGTGATCTTTTGTACTGGGAAAGTCATGCCCGGTGAACTTTTGTATTTGGAAAGTCATGCCCGGTGAACTTTTGTATTGGGAAAGTCATGCCCGGTGAACTTTTGTATTGGGAAAGTCATGCCCGGTGAACTTTTGTACTGGGAAAGTCATGCCCGGTGAACTTTTGTATTGGGAAAGTCATGCCCGGTGAACTTTTGTATTGGGAAAGTCATGCCCGGTGAACTTTTGTATTGGGAAAGTCATGCCCGGTGAACTTTTGTATTGGGAAAGTCATGCCCGGTGAACTTTTGTATTGGGAAAGTTATGCCCGGTGAACTTTTGTATTGGGAAAGTCATGCCCGGTGAACTTTTGTATTGGGAAAGTCATGCCCGGTGAACTTTTGTACTGGGAAAGTCATGCCCGGTGAACTTTTGTATTGGGAAAGTCATGCCCGGTCAACTTTTGTATTGGGAAAGTCATGCCCGGTGAACTTTTGTATTGGGAAAGTCATGCCCGGTGAACTTTTGTATTGGGAAAGTCATGCCCGGTGAACTTTTGTATTGGGAAAGTCATGCCCGGTGAACTTTTGTATTGGGAAAGTCATGCCCGGTGAACTTTTGTATTGGGAAAGTCATGCCCGGTGAACTTTTGTATTGGGAAAGTCATGCCCGGTGAACTTTTGTACTGGGAAAGTCATGCCCGGTGAACTTTTGTATTGGGAAAGTCATGCCCGGTCAACTTTTGTATGGGAAAAGTCATGCCCGGTGATCTTTTGTATTGGGAAAGTCATGCCCGGTGAACTTTTGTATTGGGAAAGTCATGCCCGGTGATCTTTTGTATTGGGAAAGTCATGCCCGGTGAACTTTTGTATTGGGAAAGTCATGCCCGGTGAACTTTTGTATTGGGAAAGTCATGCCCGGTGAACTTTTGTATTGGGAAAGTCATGCCCGGTGAACTTTTGTATTGGGAAAGTCATGCCCGGTGATCTTTTGTACTGGGAAAGTCATGCCCAGTGAACTTTTGTATTGGGAAAGTCATGCCCGGGGATCTTTTGTACTGGGAAAGTCATGCCCGGTGAACTTTTGTATGGGAAAAGTCATGCGCGGTGAACTTTTGTATTGGGAAAGTCATGCCCGGTGAACTTTTGTATTAGGAAAGTCATGCCCGGTGAACTTTTGTATTGGGAAAGTCATGCCCGGTGATCTTTTGTATTGGGAAAGTCATGCCCGGTCAACTTTTGTATGGGAAAAGTCATGCCCGGTGAACTTTTGTATTGGGAAAGTCATGCCCGGTGAACTTTTGTATTGGGAAAGTCATGCCCGGTGAACTTTTGTATTGGGAAAGTCATGCCCGGTGATCTTTTGTACTGGGAAAGTCATGCCCAGTGAACTTTTGTATTGGGAAAGTCATGCCCGGGGATCTTTTGTACTGGGAAAGTCATGCCCGGTGAACTTTTGTATGGGAAAAGTCATGCGCGGTGATCTTTTGTACTGGGAAAGTCATGCCCGGTGAACTTTTGTATGGGAAAAGTCATGCCCGGTGAACTTTTGTATGGGAAAAGTCATGCCCGGTGAACTTTTGTACTGGGAAAGTCATGCCCGGTGAACTTTTGTATTGGGAAAGTCATGCCCGGTGAACTTTTGTATTGGGAAAGTCATGCCCGGTTAACTTTTGTATTGGGAAATCATGCCCGGTGATCTTTTGTACTGGGAAAGTCATGCCCGGTGAACTTTTGTATTGGGAAAGTCATGCCCGGTGAACTTTTGTATTGGGAAAGTCATGCCCGGTCAACATTTGTACTGGGAAAGTCATGCCCGGTCAAATTTTGTATTGGGAAAGTCATGCCCGGTGATCTTTTGTACTGGGAAAGTCATGCCCGGTGAACTTTTGTATTGGGAAAGTCATGCCCGGTGAACTTTTGTATTGGGAAAGTCATGCCCGGTGAACTTTTGTATTGGGAAAGTCATGCCCGGTGAACTTTTGTATTGGGAAAGTCATGCCCGGTGAACTTTTGTACTGGGAAAGTCATGCCCGGTCAACTTTTGTATTGGGAAAGTCATGCCCGGTGATCTTTTGTACTGGGAAAGTCATGCCCGGTGAACTTTTGTATTGGGAAAGTCATGCCCGGTGAACTTTTGTATTGGGAAAGTCATGCCCGGTGAACTTTTGTATTGGGAAAGTCATGCCCGGTGAACTTTTGTACTGGGAAAGTCATGCCCGGTGAACTTTTGTATTGGGAAAGTCATGCCCGGTGAACTTTTGTATTGGGAAAGTCATGCCCGGTGAACTTTTGTATTGGGAAAGTCATGCCCGGTGATCTTTTGTACTGGGAAAGTCATGCCCGGTGAACTTTTGTATGGGAAAAGTCATGCCCGGTGATCTTTTGTACTGGGAAAGTCATGCCCGGTCAACTTTTGTATTGGGAAAGTCATGCCCGGTGAACTTTTGTACTGGGAAAGTCATGCCCGGTGAACTTTTGTATTGGGAAAGTCATGCCCGGTGAACTTTTGTATTGGGAAAGTCATGCCCGGTGAACTTTTGTATTGGGAAAGTCATGCCCGGTGAACTTTTGTACTGGGAAAGTCATGCCCGGTGAACTTTTGTATTGGGAAAGTCATGCCCGGTGAACTTTTGTACTGGGAAAGTCATGCCCGGTGAACTTTTGTATTGGGAAAGTCATGCCCGGTGAACTTTTGTATTGGGAAAGTCATGCCCGGTGAACTTTTGTATTGGGAAAGTCATGCCCGGTGATCTTTTGTATTGGGAAAGTCATGCCCGGTCAACTTTTGTATGGGAAAAGTCATGCCCGGTGAACTTTTGTATTGGGAAAGTCATGCCCGGTGAACTTTTGTATTGGGAAAGTCATGCCCGGTGAACTTTTGTATTGGGAAAGTCATGCCCGGTGATCTTTTGTACTGGGAAAGTCATGCCCAGTGAACTTTTGTATTGGGAAAGTCATGCCCGGGGATCTTTTGTACTGGGAAAGTCATGCCCGGTGAACTTTTGTATGGGAAAAGTCATGCGCGGTGATCTTTTGTACTGGGAAAGTCATGCCCGGTGAACTTTTGTATGGGAAAAGTCATGCCCGGTGAACTTTTGTATGGGAAAAGTCATGCCCGGTGAACTTTTGTATTGGGAAAGTCATGCCCGGTGAACTTTTGTATTGGGAAAGTCATGCCCGGTGAACTTTTGTACTGGGAAAGTCATGCCCGGTGAACTTTTGTATTGGGAAAGTCATGCCCGGTGAACTTTTGTATTGGGAAAGTCATGCCCGGTTAACTTTTGTATTGGGAAAGTCATGCCCGGTGATCTTTTGTACTGGGAAAGTCATGCCCGGTGAACTTTTGTATTGGGAAAGTCATGCCCGGTGAACTTTTGTTTTGGGAAAGTCATGCCCGGTCAACATTTGTACTGGGAAAGTCATGCCCGGTCAAATTTTGTATTGGGAAAGTCATGCCCGGTGATCTTTTGTACTGGGAAAGTCATGCCCGGTGAACTTTTGTATTGGGAAAGTCATGCCCGGTGAACTTTTGTATTGGGAAAGTCATGCCCGGTGAACTTTTGTATTGGGAAAGTCATGCCCGGTGAACTTTTGTATTGGGAAAGTCATGCCCGGTGAACTTTTGTACTGGGAAAGTCATGCCCGGTCAACTTTTGTATTGGGAAAGTCATGCCCAGTGAACTTTTGTATTGGGAAAGTCATGCCCGGGGATCTTTTGTACTGGGAAAGTCATGCCCGGTGAACTTTTGTATGGGAAAAGTCATGCGCGGTGATCTTTTGTACTGGGAAAGTCATGCCCGGTGAACTTTTGTATGGGAAAAGTCATGCCCGGTGAACTTTTGTATGGGAAAAGTAATGCCCGGTGAACTTTTGTATTGGGAAAGTCATGCCCGGTGAACTTTTGTATTGGGAAAGTCATGCCCGGTGAACTTTTGTACTGGGAAAGTCATGCCCGGTGAACTTTTGTATTGGGAAAGTCATGCCCGGTGAACTTTTGTATTGGGAAAGTCATGCCCGGTTAACTTTTGTATTGGGAAAGTCATGCCCGGTGATCTTTTGTACTGGGAAAGTCATGCCCGGTGAACTTTTGTATTGGGAAAGTCATGCCCGGTGAACTTTTGTTTTGGGAAAGTCATGCCCGGTCAACATTTGTACTGGGAAAGTCATGCCCGGTCAAATTTTGTATTGGGAAAGTCATGCCCGGTGATCTTTTGTACTGGGAAAGTCATGCCCGGTGAACTTTTGTATTGGGAAAGTCATGCCCGGTGAACTTTTGTATTGGGAAAGTCATGCCCTGTGAACTTTTGTATTGGGAAAGTCATGCCCGGTGAACTTTTGTATTGGGAAAGTCATGCCCGGTGAACTTTTGTACTGGGAAAGTCATGCCCGGTCAACTTTTGTATTGGGAAAGTCATGCCCGGTGATCTTTTGTACTGGGAAAGTCATGCCCGGTGAACTTTTGTATTGGGAAAGTCATGCCCGGTGAACTTTTGTATTGGGAAAGTCATGCCCGGTGAACTTTTGTATTGGGAAAGTCATGCCCGGTGAACTTTTGTACTGGGAAAGTCATGCCCGGTGAACTTTTGTATTGGGAAAGTCATGCCCGGTGAACTTTTGTATTGGGAAAGTCATGCCCGGTGAACTTTTGTATTGGAAAGTCATGCCCGGTGATCTTTTGTACTGGGAAAGTCATGCCCGGTGAACTTTTGTATGGGAAAAGTCATGCCCGGTGATCTTTTGTACTGGGAAAGTCATGCCCGGTCAACTTTTGTATTGGGAAAGTCATGCCCGGTGAACTTTTGTACTGGGAAAGTCATGCCCGGTGATCTTTTGTACTGGGAAAGTCATGCCCGGTGAACTTTTGTATTGGGAAAGTCATGCCCGGTGAACTTTTGTATTGGGAAAGTCATGCCCGGTGAACTTTTGTACTGGGAAAGTCATGCCCGGTGAACTTTTGTATTGGGAAAGTCATGCCCGGTGAACTTTTGTATTGGGAAAGTCATGCCCGGTGAACTTTTGTATTGGGAAAGTCATGCCCGGTGAACTTTTGTATTGGGAAAGTCATGCCCGGTGAACTTTTGTATTGGGAAAGTCATGCCCGGTGAACTTTTGTATTGGGAAAGTCATGCCCGGTGAACTTTGTATGGGAAAGTCATGCCCGGTGATCTTTTGTACTGGGAAAGTCATGCCCGGTGAACTTTTGTATTGGGAAAGTCATGCCCGGTGAACTTTTGTATGGGAAAAGTCATGCCCGGTGATCTTTTGTACTGGGAAAGTCATGCCCGGTCAACTTTTGTATTGGGAAAGTCATGCCCGGTGAACTTTTGTACTGGGAAAGTCATGCCCGGTGAACTTTTGTATTGGGAAAGTCATGCCCGGTGAACTTTTGTATTGGGAAAGTCATGCCCGGTGAACTTTTGTATTAGGAAAGTCATGCCCGGTGAACTTTTGTATTGGGAAAGTCATGCCCGGTGAACTTTTGTATTGGGAAAGTTATGCCCGGTCAACTTTTGTATGGGAAAAGTCATGCCCGGTGAACTTTTGTATTGGGAAAGTCATGCCCGGTCAACTTTTGTATTAGGAAAGTCATGCCCGGTGAACTTTTGTATGGGAAAAGTCATGCCCGGTGAACTTTTGTATGGGAAAAGTCATGCCCGGTCAACTTTTGTATTGGGAAAGTCATGCCCGGTCAACTTTTGTATTGGGAAAGTCATGCCCGGTGAACTTTTGTATTGGGAAAGTCATGCCCGGTGAACTGTTGTATTGGGAAAGTCATGCCCGGTGAACTTTTGTATTGGGAAAGTCATGCCCGGTGAACTTTTGTATTGGGAAAGTCATGCCCGGTGAACTTTTGTATTGGGAAAGTCATGCCCGGTGAACTTTTGTACTGGGAAAGTCATGCCCGGTGAAGTTTTGTATTGGGAAAGTCATGCCCGGTGAACTTTTGTATTGGGAAAGTCATGCCCGGTGAACTTTTGTATTGGGAAAGTCATGCCCGGTGAACTTTTGTACTGGGAAAGTCATGCCCGGTGAACTTTTGTACTGGGAAAGTCATGCCCGGTCAACTTTTGTATTGGGAAAGTCATGCCCGGTGAACTTTTGTATTGGGAAAGTCATGCCCGGTGAACTTTTGTATCGGGAAAGTCATGCCCGGTGAACTTTTGTATGGGAAAAGTCATGCCCGGTGAACTTTTGTATTGGGAAAGTCATGCCCGGTGAACTTTTGTATTGGGAAAGTCATGCCCGGTCAACTTTTGTATTGGGAAAGTCATGCCCGGTGATCTTTTGTACTGGGAAAGTCATGCCCGGTGAACTTTTGTATGGGAAAAGTCATGCCCGGTGAACTTTTGTATTGGGAAAGTCATGCCCGGTGAACTTTTGTATTGGGAAAGTCATGCCCGGTGAACTTTTGTATTGGGAAAGTCATGCCCGGTGATCTTTTGTACTGGGAAAGTCATGCCCGGTAAACTTTTGTATGGAAAAAGTCATGCCCGGTGATCTTTTGTACTGGGAAAGTCATGCCCGGTGAACTTTTGTATTGGGAAAGTCATGCCCGGTGAACTTTTGTATTGGGAAAGTCATGCCCGGTGATCTTTTGTACTGGGAAAGTCATGCCCGGTCAACTTTTGTATTGGGAAAGTCATGCCCGGTGAACTTTTGTGCTGGGAAAGTCATGCCCGGTGAACTTTTGTATTGGGAAAGTCATGCCCGGTGAACTTTTGTATTGGGAAAGTCATGCCCGGTGAACTTTTGTATTGGGAAAGTCATGCCCGGTGAACTTTTGTATTGGGAAAGTCATGCCCGGTGAACTTTTGTATTGGGAAAGTCATGCCCGGTGAACTTTTGTATGGGAAAAGTCATGCCCGGTGAACTTTTGTATTGGGAAAGTCATGCCCGGTCAACTTTTGTATTAGGAAAGTCATGCCCGGTGAACTTTTGTATGGGAAAAGTCATGCCCGGTGAACTTTTGTATGGGAAAAGTCATGCCCGGTGAACTTTTGTATTGGGAAAGTCATGCCCGGTCAACTTTTGTATTGGGAAAGTCATGCCCGGTGAACTTTTGTATTGGGAAAGTCATGCCCGGTGAACTGTTGTATTGGGAAAGTCATGCCCGGTGAACTTTTGTATTGGGAAAGTCATGCCCGGTGAACTTTTGTATTGGGAAAGTCATGCCCGGTGAACTTTTGTATTGGGAAAGTCATGCCCGGTGAACTTTTGTACTGGGAAAGTCATGCCCGGTGAAGTTTTGTATTGGGAAAGTCATGCCCGGAGAACTTTTGTATTGGGAAAGTCATGCCCGGTGAACTTTTGTATTAAGAAAGTCATGCCCGGTGAACTTTTGTACTGGGAAAGTCATGCCCGGTGAACTTTTGTACTGGGAAAGTCATGCCCGGTGAACTTTTGTATTGGGAAAGTCATGCCCGGTGAACTTTTGTATTGGGAAAGTCATGCCCGGTGAACTTTTGTATTGGAAAGTCATGCCCGGTGAACTTTTGTATGGGAAAAGTCATGCCCGGTGAACTTTTGTATTGGGAAAGTCATGCCCGGTGAACTTTTGTATTGGGAAAGTCATGCCCGGTCAACTTTTGTATTGGGAAAGTCATGCCCGGTGATCTTTTGTACTGGGAAAGTCATGCCCGGTGAACTTTTGTATGGGAAAAGTCATGCCCGGTGAACTTTTGTATTGGGAAAGTCATGCCCGGTGAACTTTTGTATTGGGAAAGTCATGCCCGGTGAACTTTTGTATTGGGAAAGTCATGCCCGGTGATCTTTTGTACTGGGAAAGTCATGCCCGGTGAACTTTTGTATGGAAAAAGTCATGCCCGGTGATCTTTTGTACTGGGAAAGTCATGCCCGGTGAACTTTTGTATGGGAAAAGTCATGCCCGGTGAACTTTTGTATTGGGAAAGTCATGCCCGGTGATCTTTTGTACTGGGAAAGTCATGCCCGGTGAACTTTTGTACTGGGAAAGTCATGCCCGGTGAACTTTTGTATTGGGAAAGTCATGCCCGGTGAACTTTTGTATTGGGAAAGTCATGCCCGGTGATCTTTTGTACTGGGAAAGTCATGCCCGGTGAACTTTTGTATTGGGAAAGTCATGCCCGGTGGACTTTTGTATTGGGAAAGTCATGCCCGGTGAACTTTTGTACTGGGAAAGTCATGCCCGGTGAACTTTTGTACTGGGAAAATCATGCCCGGTCAACTTTTGTATTGGGAAAGTCATGCCCGGTCAACTTTTGTATGGGAAAAGTCATGCCCGGTGAACTTTTGTATTGGGAAAGTCATGCCCGGTCAACTTTTGTATTGGGAAAGTCATGCCCGGTCAACTTTTGTATTGGGAAAGTCATGCCCGGTGAACATTTGTATTGGGAAAGTCATGCCCGGTGAACTTTTGTATTGGGAAAGTCATGCCCGGTGATCTTTTGTACTGGGAAAGTCATGCCCGGTGAACTTTTGTATTGGGAAAGTCATGCCCGGTCAACTTTTGTATTGGGAAAGTCATGCCCGGTGATCTTTTGTACTGGGAAAGTCATGCCCGGTGAACTTTTGTATTGGGAAAGTCATGCCCGGTGATATTTTGTACTGGGAAAGTCATGCCCGGTCAACTTTTGTATTAGGAAAGTCATGCCCGGTCAACTTTTGTATTGGGAATGTCATGTCCTGTGAACTTTTGTATTGGGAAAGTCATGCCCGGTGATCTTTTGTACTGGGAAAGTCATGCCCTGTGATCTTTTGTACTGGGAAAGTCATGCCCGGTGAACTTTTGTATTGGGAAAGTCATGCCCGGTGAACTTTTGTATTGGGAAAGTCATGCCCGGTGAACTTTTGTACTGGGAAAGTCATGCCCGGTGAACTTTTGCATTGGGAAAGTCATGCCCGGTGAACTTTTGTATTGTGAAAGTCATGCCCGGTGAACTTTTGTATTGGGAAAGTCATGCCCGGTGAACTTTTGTATTGGGAAAGTCATGCCCGGTGAACTTTTGTATTGGGAAAGTCATGCCCGGTGAACTTTTGTATTGGGAAAGTCATGCCCGGTCAACTTTTGTATTGGGAAAGTCATGCCCGGTGAACTTTTGTATTGGGAAAGTCATGCCCGGTCAACTTTTGTATTGGGAAAGTCATGCCCGGTGATCTTTTGTACTGGGAAAGTCATGCCCGGTGAACTTTTGTATGGGAAAAGTCATGCCCGGTCAACTTTTGTATTGGGAAAGTCATGCCCGGTCAACTTTAGTATTGGGAAAGTCATGCCCGGTGAACTTTTGTATGGGAAAAGTCATGCCCGGTGAACTTTTGTATTGGGAAAGTCATGCCCGGTGATCTTTTGTATTGGGAAAGTCATGCCGGTGAACTTTTGTATTGGGAAATTCATGCCCGGTGAACTTTTGTATGGGAAAAGTCATGCCCGGTGAACTTTTGTATTGGGAAAGTCATGCTCGGTGAACTTTTGTGTTGGGAAAGTCATGCCCGGTGAACTTTTGTATTGGGAAAGTCATGCCCGGTGAACTTTTGTATTGGGAAAGTCATGCCCGGTGAACTTTTGTATTGGGAAAGTCATGCCCGGTGAACTTTTGTATTGGGAAAGTCATGCCCGGTGAACTTTTGTATTGGGAAAGTCATGCCCGGTGAACTTTTGTATGGGAAAAGTCATGCCCGGTGAACTTTTGTATGGGAAAAGTCATGCCCGGTGAACTTTTGTATGGGAAAAGTCATGCCCGGTGAACTTTTGTATTGGGAAAGTCATGCCCGGTGATCTTTTGTATTGGGAAAGTCATGCCCGGTGAACTTTTGTATTGGGAAAGTCATGCCCGGTGAACTTTTGTATTGGGAAAGTCATGCCCGGTCAACTTTTGTATTGGGAAAGTCATGCCCGGTCAACTTTTGTGTTGGGAAAGTCATGCCCGGTGATCTTTTGTACTGGGAAAGTCATGCCCGGTGAACTTTTGTATTGGGAAAGTCATGCCCGGTGAACTTTTGTATGGGAAAGTCATGCCCGGTGAACTTTTGTATTGGGAAAGTCATGCCCGGTCAACTTTTGTATTGGGAAAGTCATGCCCGGTCAACTTTTGTATGGGAAAAGTCATGCCCGGTCAACTTTTGTATTGGGAAAGTCATGCCCGGTGAACTTTTGTATTGGGAAAGTCATGCCCGGTGAACTTTTGTATTGGGAAAGTCATGCCCGGTTAACTTTTGTATTGGGAAAGTCATGCCCGGTGATCTTTTGTACTGGGAAAGTCATGCCCGGTGAACTTTTGTATGGGAAAAGTCATGCCCGGTCAACTTTTGTATTGGGAAAGTCATGCCCGGTCAACTTTTGTACTGGGAAAGTCATGCCCGGTGAACTTTTGTATGGGAAAAGTCATGCCCGGTGAACTTTTGTATGGGAAAAGTCATGCCCTGTGAACTTTTGTATTGGGAAAGTCATGCCCGGTGAACTTTTGTATTGGGAAAGTCATGCCCGGTCAACTTTTGTATTGGGAAAGTCATGCCCGGTGATCTTTTGTACTGGGAAAGTCATGCCCGGTGAACTTTTGTATTGGGAAAGTCATGCCCGGTGATCTTTTGTACTGGGAAAGTCATGATCGGTCAACTTTTGTATTGGGAAAGTCATGCCCGGTGAACTTTTGTATGGGAAAAGTCATGCCCGGTGAACTTTTGTATTGGGAAAGTCATGCCCGGTCAACTTTTGTATTGGGAA